>NW_025793299.1:0-17183 GCF_021613505.1 Equus quagga | reverse complement strand
GTTTAGGGGCCAGTTTCATAAACATCTTGGCGTTTAAATTTATCCGCTTTCGGCCTGACCTGTGGGACGGGGTATGAGTGACCCCAGGGAGGGGGAGATTCTAGGCAGTGTTTGCGGTGATGCTGGAAAAGGAGAACAAATCCACTCTGGGAAACTAAATGTGTCTTAAGAAGACATTAAAGGACACACTCAGGATCAAGGCGGCTTCTTTGTGGCGCGGAGCTCAGAGCCGGTCCCCCCGAGTCAGGTGCTAAATCCTAGAGCTCGGCTCTAGCGCCCGTTAGCGGGTCCATGAATGCCACCCTTACAAGAACCTGGGACACGGGGTGGAAGGATCCAGAACACTGTGCAAGTCAGCGTCCGATGCAGTGGGTTTTGGAATATTCACCGTGTTGTGCACCCTCGCTGTCTGGTTCCGGAACATTCCGTCACCCCAAAAAGCAGCCCCGTCCCCATCAGCATCACCCCCACCCGCTCCCCAGCCCCCGGCACCCACGAGCCCGCTCTCTGTCTGTGGATCTGCCTGTTCTGGATGTTTCCCGTCCATGGGGTCACACGCCGTGTGTCCTTCTGTGTCTGCTGCTCTCCCTGAGCATCGTGGGTGCAGGTCCCTCCACGTTCCTATTTTATGGCCGAATGAGGTTCCGTTGTTGGGATGGACCACGTTGGGTTTGTCCGTTCTCAGCTGATGGGCGTTTGGGTTTTTCCCGCCTTTTGGTTTTCTAATGCCTTTCGAGGTTTTGGGGCCAGACGTCTGGGGACGACCCCCAGGAGTGGAACTGCTGGGTCAGGCGGTGACTCCGTTCCACCCTCTGAGGACCTGCTGGGTGCTTCCCGCCGGCCGCGTGCGAGGGTTCCCGTCTCTCCACATCCTGGACGCGTGTCCTGGTCCGTTTTATCCCCGTTGACGCGCTGGGGGGTGGCCATTGGTTTCGGGTCCCGGAGCCTCGTGTTCTCAGAGGACGTCGCGGCGTCCGGGGTGCTCTTAAAGGGGCCGCGTCACCCAGCTCTGCCGCGGTCAGGGGCGTAGGCCCTGCCGCCTCCGGCTCTCGCCAGCCGCGTGGTCCCGGGCGGCCGCTCTGTCCAGCCCGGCCCGGCCCCTGGGGATTCGGGACCCGCTGGACCGGACTCCGGTTGCCCGGCAACGGGAAGGTGATCTGTTTCCATGGCAGCCGAGGGCTCGGATTCCTGTGGGACGTCCTCCGCTTGACGCCGTGTGACCCGGACGCTCCCCGTCCCCGGGCCTCCAGCCCAAAGGCACCGCCAGGCCCGGGGCGGGTGGACGCCGCCTCCCTGGGGGTTTGGAAACTGAGAGTAGAAAAAGCACTTTCCTTCTGGCCCGAAGCCAGGAACCCGGCCCTGACCTTTGGCCTGAGAGGCGGCGCGTCCCAGGGGCGCCCGGGCATCCCTCCCCCTGGCAGCCGGGGGCCGGGTCTCTAGGAGGCGTTTGCCGGGCTCTTATCTGGGGCACCCGACGGTGGCCGGGCTCCTCCTCCTTAGAGACGGCCACACAGCCCGGAAAATCAGAGACACGAGCGCGAATGTCGGTGAGATTTGGAAAATGTGTTTGGCAACGTGGATGCACGTACGAAACTCTGGCCGGTGGAGAAGGGCATTCTTTTCAGTCGGGCCGAGTGTTTTCGGGAGGTGACGTAGTCCCGGGCCACACAGGCCGCTCCAAGGACTGTTGCAGAGTTTCTATCTTAGGCTGTGGGTTCTCGGGTCGCAGCTTCCCCCAACTCCCCGAAATTTAAAAACGCCCTTCAAAATAAATGCTGGCTTAAAGAGGCAGTCGGTCAAGGTGGAAACGGTAAACTGTTTACACTCGAAAGAAAACGACCTGGTGGGATCCAGGGGATGCAGCCAAAGCAGGACTCCGAGGAAAATGTATAGCCTTCAGGGCATTTACTAGAAAACGAAAAATATCGAGTGAAGGAACTAAACTTTAATTCAAAAATCACCCCCATAAACCCAAAAAAGGACTGAATCTGGACGCCTTCGACTCCTCAGGCCTAGCCTGGGAGAAGGAGCGGGGTCCAGCTGTGTGACCGTGGGCTGGTTGCTTCCCTTCTCTGAGCTTCACCATCCTCGCGGTGGCCGAAAACGGACCTACTCTGCATGGTTATCTGACTGGAGTCAGTCACGTGGGGAATGTGGAAAACCCTCAAAATGCAGGACGGTAAAACGCCAGCTCCTTGGGTGACGCTCCATCTTGGTTTCTAACAAATGCTTTGGGGGTCTATGAATTTTCCTCTGTGCCCCAGTTTGGCTGCATCCACGGGTCCCGACTTGATCGTCCGTCGGTTCTGAATGCGTAATTTAATTTCCTCGATACCCCAGAGGGGGGCTCGCGGCCTTGCCCGGCCACCCTCCCGTCCGGGAACCAGCTCACTCCCCCTCTCTCTCTCTCTCTCTCTCCCCCCCCCCCCCCCTCCGCCCGTGGTCCCCGCCGTGGACGGCACCGCCATGAACGGGATCCACCCGCTGAGCTCCTCCGAGGTGGACGAACTCATCCACAAGGCGGACGAGGTCACGCTGAGCGAGGCGGGGTCCGCGGCCGGGTCGGCGGAGACCCAGGGGGCCCCGGAGGAGGCCGTGCGGACCACGCCCTCCAGGCGGGAGATCACTGGGGTGCAGGCGCAGCCGGGCGAGGCCACCTCGGGCCCCCCGGGCATCCAGCCCGGCCAGGAGCCCCCCGTCACCATGATCTTCATGGGCTATCAGAACGTGGAGGACGAGGCCGAGACCCAGAAGGTGCTGGGCCTGCAGGACACCATCACCGCGGAGCTGGTGGTCATTGAGGACGCGGCCGAGCCCAAGGAGCCCGCCCCGCCCAACGGCAGCGCCGCCGAGCCCCCGGCCGCCGCGGCCCCCCGGGAAGAGAACCAGGTGGGGCCCGAGGCCCCCGCCAGTGAGCCCCAGGACCTCGACATGAAGAAACACCGCTGTAAATGCTGCTCCATCATGTGAGCCGCCCGGCCCCCCAGACCCCGGCCCCGCCCTCCGTGCCAGACACCCACCGCCCAGCCCCCCCGGCGCCTGCCCACCCTCCACCCACCGCCACGGTCCCCAGGACACGCCGTGTCGTCACACGTTCCTTCTGAGTTTTCTCTCACTGGAAAGAGAGGGACGGGGAGGTCCCGCCCGCCCCCCACCCAGGCACCGCCCCCGACACGCCCTAACCACTGAGCCGCACGCCCACACCTGGCCGCAGAGACACACACGGCAGACCCACCCGTCCCCGAGACGAGACCCCCGTGTCGCAGCAGCTCCACAGACGCGGCTCCCGCCCACGGCGTCCCGGCTGGCGTGACCCGGGGCCTCGGGGCGGCTCCGGGCCAGCCCGCCACCCTCTGGGCCTCCTGCCTGTGCCTTCCTGCCACCTCCGATGAGGTCCCCGAGGGGACATCTCGCCAGAGGGAGCCGCGGGGGCCTGCTCAGTCCCCACCCAGCCCCTGGAAGCGGGTCCCTCGAGGGTCCCCAGCTGAGGCGCCGGTGTCCGGGTCTCGGCCGGCGGGGGTGAGGCCGTGCCTCTTGGGGGCCCAGGCTCGAGGTCTCGGCTGGAGCACACGCCCCTCCCCGCGTGCCCTCTCTGGGCGCAGCCGGTGGATGGTGGAGCCTGGGGAAGGGGGCGCCCTGGGGACAGGCCCCCCGCCGGGTAGGGACCTGTGACCCCTGCACTGCCGTCTGGTCGGGGTGGGTGGGGGTCTCGGAGCTGCCCCTGCACGAGGCAGGGACGCGTGAGCCGCTTCTCATGCCGACCGCCCGCCCCCACTGGGCCCTCCTTCCTCCTGGTGCTAATTCGGGGACCCCGAGGGGCCACCCCCCGGCCCCGTCTCCAGCCCGCTTGGTCCAGGCTCCCGGGTCCCCCCGACCACACCCCGGCAATCGGGCCCAGTGCCGGCTCCGCTGGGTGTGGCGCATCCAGGCAGCGGAGGGGGACCCCCACGGCCACCCAGCCTGATGTGAGCCTGCCCCCCTCTCACCGGGAGGGGCGAGGGGTGACCAGTGCCCGTCCTGGGGGCGGCCGACACCCGGCTGTGCACGCCCGTCTCTGGGGTGCAGCCACCCTTGTCCCCGGAGGCGCATTCGTGCACGCGCTCACAGCCCCTCTCATGGGTGGGCTGAGGACGACCAGGCCGCCCCCTCGGCAGGGCGGGTGCAGGGGCCGCCTCGACCGCGGCCCGGGTCCCGTCTCAGCTCCGCCCCTCGGTGGCCGGGAGGAGAGGCCCTCGCGAGGTGCCCCTGGGCCGTGGCCGTGGCCCCCCCTCCGCCCTCCTCGAGTCCACCCGCGTCCTCGAGCCGTGAGCCTCCGCCGCCCCCTCTGCTTTCGATGTGTGACGAGGCCCCGATGTTCTTGACTTTCCCGGAGAAGCAAATAAAACAGTGTGAGCAGCCGCGGGTCCTGGAGTTCTTGGGTTTCACGGGGCGGGGAGGGCGCGGCCGGCCGGGGGCGGGGCCCCACCTGCGCCATAAAGGGAGGCCGGGCCGGGCCCCGGGGAGCTGGCCTCTCCCGCCTGCCGCCGCGCACCCCTCGGGCTCACCCGGTGCCGTGGGTGGGGGCGTCCGTGGAGTCCGTCCCGCATCTGCGTCCCAGCAGGTAAGGCCCTGGGTGAGGGGGCAGCGCCCGGGGGGACTCGCTCCCCGGGGACAGAGGAGAAGCGGGTTCGCGGGAAGCGGGTGGAGGCACAGGGGAGGCGGCGTTTACCGGGGTTCCCACCCGGCTTCGACCCCACTGTGTGATCCTGGAGAAGTCCTGCCCCTCTGGGCTTCGGTTTCCCCATCCGGGCTTCATGAGCCAGGACAGTCGGGGCCTCATCCCCGCGATGCCCCCAGCACCCTGGGTGACCCAGTCTCTGCCCTTTCGGGGCCTCAGTTTCCCTGCATAAGCGGTGGGCTGGTGAGTACGGTGGCGTGCGTGAGATGGGGCTCGCGTTCGGATCCCAGCCCCACCCCTGACACTCGGCCCTCAGGCAGGACCGGGAGCTTCCCGTGCCTCAGTTTCCACACCTGCATAACGGGGACAAAGGGAGCCATGGGGGTGACGGGAGGAGATGGAGGGGCTGTGTGCCCCGGGTTTTCACAGACCCACGCACGGCACGCGCTCAGCTGTAACTCCGGGCTGGGCCCTTTGTCCGGATCCGTCCGTGAGTCCCCTCCTCTCGGCAGCCCTGCCGGGTCCGGGCTGGGGGCCCGTTTGATGGAAGAAGAGACTGAGGTTCAGAGGGGCCTCATGTTCAGCCAAGGGGCAGGTCAGGACAGAGCCGCAGCCGTGGGATGGAGGCCCCATCCGCCGTGTCCCCTCCCCGTGGACTGACCGCCGGGCCCTGCGGCCCTGGGGGGGGTCCCTGCTCCTCAACTGAGAATCTGCCCATTTCGAGCCTCGGGGGGGCCGTGTCCATCCCGCCAGTGTTTTCTGGTGCTTTCCGTGTCCTCGTTCGGTCCTTTATGTCCCTGAAGTGGCCTGGGGACTTCCAGCCGTGCGGTGGCTCCACTTCCCAGAGGAGGAAACTGGGGTTCAGAGGTCAAATGGGATTCGAACCCAGGCCCGGCTGAACCCCCAGAGACAGGAGAGCCAGGCTTGTCCCAGAAAGGGGCTCCCTGGGGGGGGGGGCGGCCCCAGAGAGTGGGCTGAGCCGGGTGGCACGGTGGGGGGTTGGGACGCGGACCTCCCACTGAGAAACAGACGGCGGGCTTGTGGCCTGCTGTGTGCCCCTGGGTGGGCGGTGTCCCTCTCTGAGCGGTGCCAAGAGGTGGCAGGAGAGCCAGACCGGGCTGCTGCAGGGAGGTTTCGGGGTGAGTTCCGGCTGCTCCACAGCGCCCGCCCCGCCCTGCCCGGTGTCGTCTTTCTCTCTCCTCCCCTGGACTTTGTTTCCCGAGGCCGGGAGGGGCCCAGGAGGAGGAGGAGGGGGCGCACCTGCTCCCGGGGCGGGCCGTCCCCTGGCAACCGCGGGCAGGGCGGCGCCGGGAGGCCTGGGTGCCCGGCGGCGGAGCGGAGCCGAGTCAGGAGGCTGCTGGGCCCGGGAGCCGCGGGTGAGGCTGCGGGGGTCCCGCGTGTGGGGTCTGTCTCCGGCTCGGGGTCCGTGTGCCGCCGGTCGGCACGGGCTGCTCAGCGGTGGGGCCCCGTCCTCTGCCCCCACCCCCTCTCCCCTCGCTGTGCGCCCCAGGCTGGCTCTGAGGCCTTGGGGTCTGCGTCCCCCCCGCCCGTCCCTGAGGCCCGGGGGGCCTCGGTCTCCCCTCTGGCCCTCCTCACAGGCCCCCCCACGGGTTCCGGGAATTCCTGAGGCTTCTGGGAGATGCTGCTCAGCGCCAACCAGAGGCTTGCGGGGTGGGGGGGGGGGGTCGTCTCGGACAGCACACAACAGCTCCACGGGGTCCCGGGCCCGGTTGGGGCGCACAGCACGGGGTCAGGGTGTCGGCCCAGAGGCTCGTGGGTGTCCAGCCTCTGAGGGCGGCCCGGATCCCGTGGGGCCGGAGACTCAGCCGCGTCCAGCTGTGTCGAGGGGTCAGGGGACCGTGGCCCGAGTGACTGAAGGGGAACCCCGGAGCCCCTCCCGGTGGTGACCGGCCCAGCCTGAGCCCGGGGCCCCTCAGCAGCCCTTTGCCCCGAGGGCAGGAGGCCACCCACAGGTGACAGGGGAGCAGGTGTGTGGCACCTGGAGCCATAAACCCAGTTCAGTTTGGCGTCTGCACAACACAGGGTCGGGTGGGGAGGAGGCATCCCGGGGGTCTTCCTGGAGGAGGAGGAAGGCTCAGGCTTGGAGACATGTTGCTCTGTCACTGGCTGTGTGACCTCGGGTGAGTGACCTCCCCTGTCGGGGCCTCGGTTTCCTCCGCTGTCACCTGAGGACAGGAATGGTCCTCCGGTCACAGGCTCTTAGGAGCAAATGGGATGCTGGTGCTTGGTGCTCGGTGCTCGGTGCTCGGGGAGCCGCCCACAGGCGCGAGGCTCTGGGGTTGTCACGAGGACCCACTTGCTCAGCACCTCCGAGGTCTCAAAAGGGATGAGTCTCCTCCCTGGGGTTTCTCCGCGATGGGGACCCCGCTCAGGCCCCATGGGGGGCAGCAGCATCCCGCGTTACAGATGGGGAGACTGAGGCTTTGCGAGAGGGGGTGCCTGCCTCAGGGTCACCCTGAGACCAGCGGTGGATCCGGGGTTGAAGGAATAATAGCAACGACCGCTGTGAAAGCATTTATCT
Organism: Equus quagga; assembly: GCF_021613505.1. Classification (NCBI taxonomy): domain Eukaryota; kingdom Metazoa; phylum Chordata; class Mammalia; order Perissodactyla; family Equidae; genus Equus; species Equus quagga. The sequence goes on along the minus strand of NW_025793299.1, from coordinate 9,984 downwards.
AGCGCCTGCTGTATACCAGGCACAGGGTATGGATCTGTATGGCAGCCCTTCGGGGTGGAGCCACGCGCCCTGGACTCTGCTACCATCCAGGTGTGGACGCTCAGGCCAGAGGGCGGAAGGGCCTTGCTCAAGGCCACGGGCAAGTGGGACCCGGGACCCTTGCACCCACAGCCCCGCCCGGCCCCGCCCCACGGCCTCAGTGACTCACCCGCGCCCCGCCCGACACCCTGCGGCAGGTGGATTTTCCTCCCTGAGTTCGTGTCTCCCGAGGCTTGTAAATCCCGCTGGTGAGCAGCCGGTCAGTCACTCTGCAAACACACCTGCGTCAGCCGCCGCCCCCGCCCCGCCGGGAGCCAGGGCGCGGGCGCAGAGGGGGCCGGGGACGCCCAGCTGTGGGTCAGCGCCCGGCCAGCAAGCGGCTCAGCCCAACCCTCACACCCCGAGTACTCAGGGCCAGGGGTGTCTGCGGACGCCGCGCCATTATTAAGCGCCTGCTGTGTACGAGGCTCTGGGCTGCAGCGGGGGGATGCTCACCCGGGCCCCACGGGGAGGGTCCCAAGCTGACAGCTTCTCGTGGGAGGAGACGGGCCCACCCCCAGCGACCCTCAGGGAGAGTCCGCGGGGGCCGCATGGTCCCTGCACCGCGGCTCAGCCGGGTCGGGTCGGCTGGGATCCGTGACCCAATCCTGCTTGTTCTGAAAGATTGTTTCCCCGAGTCTGATACGTGGAAACAGCGAGTGAGACATAACGTGTCAGCTGTGACATTGTTGCCACGATGGATGTTGCACTGATGGACGCCACCCCCAGGTCGGGGAGGGGCCGCGATTTCCACGTCGGAGCTGCATTTAGGGTTTTTTTTTTGGTGGGGAGGATTGGTGCTGTGCTAACATCTGTTGCCGATTTTCCTCTTTTTTTTTTTTTTTTCTTTTTTGCTGAGGAAGACTGGCTCTGAGCTCACATCCGTGCCCATCTTCCTCTACTTTATATGTGGGACGCCGCCTGAGCATAGCAGCTTGCCAAGTGGTGCCATGTCCGCACCCGGGATCCAAACTGGACAACCCCGGGCCGCTGTAGCGGATCGCGCGAACCTACCCACTGCACCGCTGGGCCGGCCGCTGCATTTAGCTTTTATAACCAAGTGAATATGAAGGCAGCGAATGTGCACAGTTACTGTGATGGGACCAGGGGGCCGAGGCCGAGGGCCATCTGGGGAGTTGGGGATGGCCCCCCTCCTTCCTCAGCTGTCAAAAGGAGACGCCTCACACTGGGTTCTGGGAATGCCGGAGGTGTTCAGACGACGGGCTCCGAGGCCGGGGCAATCTGGGGGGGCTCCCTGGAGGAGGGGTCCTGTGGGCCGCCGCCAAGGAGGCTGTGGAGGAGCAGAAGGGAGAGTCCTGGGGCAGAGGGAGCCGTGCGGGGAGGAGGAGGGCCGGGTGTGGGGTGCGGCACCTGTGGAGTCCGGGGTTTGTGCCGAGGCCAGACAGACGCCTGGAGGGCCGGTGCGGGCGTGAGAGTGGCACCCGGGGACGTCAGGAGCTGCAGAGTGGGACCTTGGAGGAGCCTCCTGGAGCCGCGCTCAGCGGGAACTCGGACACTTAGGAGGGGCCCGTCCCGCCGGGGTCACTGGGTCAGGGTGTCACTTGGTCCCTCGGGACAAGGTCCAAGGCGTTCCCCAGCCCGTCTTGGCTTTATGGCACCGAGATGTGGCGGGCGGGGCGGGTGGGGGGAGTTGGCTGGGATGGGACGGGGCGTCCCCCTGGGCGGGTGCAGGGGGAGAGAACCGGGATGTGGGAGCCGGGAAGCTGGAGTCTCTGCCAGTCACTACCCCTCCCTGGGCCTCAGTTTCCCCACTTGACATCCCTCAGCGAGGGGCAGGCCCACTGGGGCCATCTGTAAACGTCGGAGGGAAACAATCACAGAAGGGACCCCAGAATGTGTGTGCCCTGGGAGACAGGCGGACGCACGCACTGGGGGCGCCCAGGGAGGCTGTCCCGGCGTGGCAGTGGGTCTGGATGGGAAGCTGAGTGGGGGAGGGAGGAGCAGAAGGGGTGGACAGCAGGGGGCTGACTGCGGCAGAGCCCACCGTGTTTGGAAGATGAAGTGGGCAGAGGTGCCTACAAACGTCAGACACACGTGGGGCGGTTTATTGAGTCCGTACAAGAGTGCTCAGGGATTCAGGTGTGGCTGGATCCAGGAGCTCAAACATTTTTAGGATGCTGGGTTGGGGTTGGGGTTGGTCTGGAGAAGGCTGTGTCCACAAGGGGACACCTACGGCCTCCAGAGGTTCTCAGCATCATCTCACCATCCTAATAAGCCCAGCGGGGAGAGGGTGCAATTTTCCACATTCATTACAAAGTCCCAGGATTTCCTGTCATTGGGTAGATTGGGTCACGTGTCCAGCCCTCCACCAATCACAGAGGCCCAGGGCATGGAATGCTCTGATTGGTTGGCTGGGTCGATTGTCCATCCCCGAACCCATCAAAGGGCCAGGACGGTGCCCTCAGAGGGGCCGGAGATTGGGCTTCGCCCCAAGTCCCCTGACCTGGCGGCTGTCGCTTCCTTCTCCCTCAGTGAGCCCAGCGCATCTCCGCCCGGGAGCCCGAGAGCCCGGAACATGGACCGAGTGACCAGATACCAGATCCTGAACATCCCCCACTCGCGGCGCCTGGCCGGCCCGGCCTTCGACGGCGACCCCAGCTACACGGTCGAGCTGGTGAGCGTGGGGCCCCGGGCCGGCGGCTGGAGCCAGGACGACCCGCAGGCGTGGCCGGCTGACCGCAAGGCCCGGCCAAACCTGGCGCGGCCGGGGGCGCCCTACAGCCCGCGGGCCTTCTCGGTCCAGCGGTCCGCGCGGTCCCTCCACCCGGAGGACGGCGAGGAGGAGGAGGCGGAGGTGTACCACCTGGACGTCAGGCGGCCGTGGGACCTGGAGCGGGAGCGCTGGGTGGTCATCCAGGGCCAGGCGGTCAAGACGAGCGACGGGGGGGCCACGCTGGGTGACGCCCCTGACCACGGGGCCCCCGGGAGCCCCGGCCGGCGGCCGCCGTCCACACCCGCGGAGGAGAACGCGGTCGACAGGGAGCAGATCGACTTCCTGGCGGCCAGGCGGCAGTTTCTGGGCCTGGAGCAGGCGCGCGCCGACGCCCCTCGGAGACCCGCGGGCAGGGCGGCCCCCGCGCACGGCCCGCCCAGGCTCAGCCCGGCGCCCAAGGCCGGGACCAGGCCGCCGCTGGCCAACGGGCACGCGGCGCCGGCGAAGCCCCCGGGGAAGGAGGTGGTCCTGGAGGAGAGGGGCGTGCGCGGTTGGTCCGCGGGGGCCGCCGTCCCGGCTGCCGTCGAGCCCCCCGAGGCGCCCGGGGAGACGCCCATCGAGCGCGAGATCCGGCTGGCGCAGGAGCGGGAGGCGGCCCTGCGGGAGCAGCGGGGGCTGCAGCGGGCGGGCGGCCGCCAGGAGCTGGTGCAGGTGGTGTCGCGGCCGGTGCTGAGCAAAGTGACCCTGGCCGACGCCCCGAGGCGCGAGCGCGGGCGGCCGTCGCTCTACGTGCAGCGGGACCTGGCGCAGGAGACGCAGCGCGAGCAGGACCACCTGCGCGAGGGCCGGCGGGTCGGCCGCGCGTCCACCCCCGACTGGGCCTCCGACGGGTCCCCCCCGCCCGCCGGGCTGCGGAGGGCGCTCAGCTCGGACTCCATCCTCGGCCCGACCCCCGACGCCAGGGCGGCCGACCCGGTTCCCGAGGCGCGCAGGGTGAGCCGCATCCCGCCCAGCGCCTACCAGCCGTACCTGGGCTCCGCGGCGCCCGGGCCCGAGCTCCCCGCCGTCTACGCCGACGACGCCGAGGCCGCGGGGTCCCCGAGGCATCTCTGGGGAGCCCCCGGGAAACCCCGGGGCGCGAAGCAGGAGCGCTCCAAGGCGGCGCAGGGAGCCCCGCGGGCCGACGGGGGCGTCGTGCGCTGGGAGAGCTTCCGCCTCCGTCCGCTGCGTTTCGGGGTCCCGGAGGAGCCCCCGCAGGCCGAGGCCCCCCGGGGCTGGGGCTGGGAGGCACCCGGGGCCCCAGCCACGAGGCTGCACAGGTCCGGGTCGTCGGAGCTGCTGGAGCGCGAGGTGGAGACGGTGCTGCGCCGGGAGCGCGAGTTGGCGGCGGAGAGGCGGAGCGCGCTCTTCCCCGAGGTCTTTTCGCCGTCGCCGGACGCGGACGCGGACGACGACCGCGGCTCCAGGAGCTCGTCCCAGGCGTCCGGTGAGGGGCCGGGGGCGTCGGGAGGGGCCGGGGTGCTGCCCACCGTCCCTGCGCGCTCGTCCGGCTCCTTAAGCCGCGGACCGTGGGTTTGGACACGTCGTTAGTGGCGCGTAAAGGTTGACAGAGGTTGTGTCCTCTTGGTCGGTGGCTCCTCTGCGTCCATCCCAAATATCGCCCTGTGTTACTTTTTTTTTTTTTTGAGGAAGATTAGCCCTGAGCTAACATCCACTGCCAATCCTCCTCTTTTTGCTGAGGAAGACTGGCCCTGAGCTCACATCCATGCCCATCTTCCTCTACTTTATCCATGGGATGCCTACCACAGCATGGCTTGCCAAGCGGTGCCATGTCCGCACCTGGGATCCGAACCGGCGAACCCCGGGCTGCCACAGTGGAACGTGTGCACTTAACCGCTGTGCCACCGGGCCGGCCTCACTTTTTTTTTTTTTTTTAAGATTGGCACCTGAGGGAACATCTGTTGCCAATCTTCTTTTTTTTCCTTTTTCTTCTTCTTTTTGCCCCCCCCCCCCGCCGCCCCCTGGTATGCAGCTGTGTATTCCAGTTGTGGGTCCTTCTGGCTGTGTCCCCCGTGTCACTTTTAATGCCTTTCGCCTCTCGCCCTCGGCCCGCCTGCCCGTCCAGTCTTTCCTGACCGGCTGTGCTGGTCCCCCCGTCGGTTTTCCCAGCTCGCTGTCTGCTCTGTCCGTCTGTCCATCCGCCCGTCTCCTGAACTGGTCCAGCCTCTTGGCCCAGAGACTCCGTGTGTCCAGGGCTGGGGTTGGACCGCTGTGCTGCCCTCGAGGGGCCCTGGCACCTGCCCTGAGGCGCCTTCCTCCCCTCCCCCCGACCCCACAGGCCTCACGGGCAGCTACTCGGTGTCCGAGGTGCACTTCCGCCCCATCCACCTGCAGTCGGGCCTGGCGTGGACGGCGGAGGCCCCGGCCGAGGCAGCGCCCGGGCAGAGAAAGAGGAAGGAGCAGTGGGTGAGTCGGGAGCATTTAAGCTTTTGCGGGACGCGCTCCGCTCGGGGCTCTGCGCCCGCCAGGCGGGGGAGCTACCCACCCAGGGTCACCAGGCTCCCGGCCGGGACCGCAGCCCAGGCCTGACCCCACCCCCTGTGTTTGTAACCGGGAGGCCAGCTCCTCCCTGGCTGGGGTATTGGGGACGTCACCGACAATCACCCCAATGCTGGCCGCGCACACCCGGTGCTCACAGCCGGCCCGGTGGTTTGGGACACCGAGTGGAGCCCAGTGACCCGGGGTTCAGGTCCCAGCCCTGCCCCTTGCCGGCTGTGTGATGTTGGACAAGTCCCTGCCCCTCTCTGAGCCTTGATCCCCTCCTCTGTGAAACGAACTTCAGTCAGAGCAGCCCCCTCTGAGCCTCAGAGCGGACCCGGCTGCATTAGGAGTCCACAGACGTCGACCCCTTTGTTAGGGTGACATTTATATTGAAGAAAAATGTCAAACGAGGGACTGAGGCCTCATGGAGGGGAACAGCATGAGGGAACAGCATGGTGGATGGCTCTGAGGTTGGGGTGACTGAGGGGCATTGGGGGGGACGCCTGCGGGCAGGGAAGGCCTCCCCTTCTGCCCTCCGTGGTGGCCGAGTGGGCCGTGCTTTGGGTTCCAGGCGGGCTGTGGGGTGGGGCGGAGCGTGAAGGGCCCGGGCTGACGGACGTGTTCCCTTCCCGCAGTACGCAGGCATCAACCCCGCGGACAACATCAACTCGGACGTGAGTGGCTCCCGGGGCCGAGCGCCCGTCTCTCCCTCCCCCGTCTGTGCCCCCCGACCAGGGGCATCGGGGCCACCAGAAGCCCTTCCTCGGGGTGTGGGGCCCTCCCTGGGTATCTGCTCGATGGATGGTGTCTGCCCGAGGTGGATCTTGCTGTGATCCGCTCGTGATGCCTGCCGCGGGCACAGAGGGTGGAACAGGGTCCGCGTGCCAGGAAGGGTTCTGTCAGGTTGGGCCCAAGACGAGGGCATTTTCTTCGAGGGAGGGGTCCATCTGAGAGTGTGCAGGAGGCCAGCGACCTCAGTGGCCCCCTCTGAGCCGCGTCCAGAGTGCCAGGCCCGGGCGTGGGCCCCGCTGTGGAGCTCAGCAGGAGTTAGCTTGCTGAGCACTATCACTAGGAGTAGAGGGTCTGAAACAGAGGAGGGGATGGTGCAGCTTTACCCCGTCCTAGGGCTCCCCTGTGAGCTGGCGGGGGGGGGGGGGGGCGTCCGGGGGGGGGTCAGGACCCTGATGTAGGCGGGGACCCTGACGGGGATCCGTGCCCGTTCTCGCAGATCCTGGAAGCCACGAGGGTGACCCGTCACAAGAGCGCCAGGGCAGAACGCTGGGAAGCCGGCATCTACGCGAGCGAGGACGAGGACTGAGCCTGGGGACAGGGGCGCCCACCCCCTGCCCTGCCATGACCCCGTGGGAACTGCCAAGACTGCCCCCGAGCCCCCCGCCACCGACCCCAGCTTAGGAAATAGGTCCCCGGCCAGACCCACACGGGGGTCACGGGCGCCAACCCCGGGGCAGCCGCGCTCTCCGACTCTCGAGGGCTTTCTTTTCCGTTTTTATTTTCCGGGAGAAATCGTTGTGGGTTTTGGGTCCAAAGCTGGGAGGAAACGGGATTTCTGTCGATTCTTTCTGCTCCTGAGAGTTTGCCAAACGCCGTCCGGCCCGAGGAGGAGGGGGGCCAGCTCCCCGCCACCCGGGGTCTCCGAGCCGAGCCCCCACCCAGTGGAGGAAGGGCTCGATTCGGGGTCCTCCTGCTGTGCCCCCCACACTGCCTGTCCCGCGAAATGAAATAAACCCGCGGGGCCGCCTGGCCCCCTCTGTCTGTTCCGCTTTCTTGATGACATGGGTGCTGTTTTCCGCCCCGGCCCGGCCGTCGGGTTCACCATCGTTCCCGGCGAGTGGTATGCAGTCGGCGCTCACTCCATGCGTGTCCGTGAGCGAGTGGCCTCTCCAGTGGGCCGGCCCAGTCCTGCTCCCACGGAGCCCATCCCGCTGCCCAGCCGCTCTCCTCCACCATCGTCCTCGGAGGTTTGTTGAGCGCTTGCTGTGTCCTGGGCGGCCGGTCTCAGTGGGGCCCGAGGGCTGGCAGCTGGACCGCGTGGCCACCAGCCTCACGCCCGGCGACGAGGTCATTCGGGCAGAGGCGTGGGCGCCGCCTGTGTGTGGCCGCTGGGTCCCTGCCCGCCTGTGCCTCGGTTTCCCCGCTACACACAGGGGAGACGGTGGGACCAGCCTCACAGGCGGGCAGAGGAGGTCCGGGCACGGATTCAGGGCCCGAGTCTCCACGAAGCTCCTTCCCGCGGCTGCAGGGAACGGGCCCGGTGGCTCAGTGGGTGGCGCGGCGGGAACAGCGGGGGCCCCGGGGAGGAGCTGGGGACGGGGAGAGGGACTCAGACAGTCTGGGGGGGCAGGGCCCTGCGGAGTGGCCTCTCGGTGGCCAAGGTCACCTCTTCTCTGGGTTCCGGCAATTCCGTCCCAGGACCCCACGCGCCCTCCAGACGGTGGTTTCAGGGCCTCAGACACAAGCCGGTCGTGAGTCTGTGGCTCCCCGGCCGCCTCCCGCCACGTCCTCCCCTGGGGCCGTCCCTGCGTCCCCCCGGCTCCGGGGACGTGCGAGGCTCCCGTGGCTGCTGTGACGAGTGACCAGAACCAGGTGGCTTCAAGCAACACACAGAGGAGGACGGGCAGCAGTTAGCACAGGGCTAATCTTCCTCAAAAAAAAAAAAAATTAAAAAACAAAACAGCAACACACACTTATTGTCTCAGTCCTGGACTCAGGAGTCCGACAGGGTCCCACGGGGCTAAACCCAGGGGTGGCCAGGGCGGGTCCCCCCGGAGGCCCCAGGGGAGGAGCGTGTCCCGCCTCCTCCAGCTTCCAGAGGCGCCGGGTCCTGGGCTCGGGGCCCCTTCCTCCGTCCGCACGGCCAGCAGCGCAGCGTCTCCATCTCGGCCTCTGACCCTCCCACCTCCCTCTGCTCAGGACCCCGGGATGACCCTGGGCCCCGGGAATCCCGGGTCACCCCCATCCCAGGGGCCTCGACTTAACCCGTCTGCAGGGTCCCCTCTGCCCTGTGAGGTGACACAGCCACAGGGCCCGGGACCAGGACGGGGACGTCTTTGGGGGACGTTATTCCGCCCACCACAGAGGGTCTCATCCCCTTTCTCAATTAACCTTCCATGGCCTCTGCTCAGGGCCACCCAGGACTGTTGCACAGGTCGTGTCCTGCACAAGGCACCCGGCCAAGGTGCAAAGGGCTGGGCTCCCCCACGGCCCGGCTTCTTTGCCAGATGGGCCGCGTCACCAAGGGGCACGTTCGTGAGTCACCTCGTTTGGGAGACACCCCCACGGTGGGCCCAGCTCTTGGGGTCTCGGTACATTCTCCCCGAGCCCATAACACCCCTCAGGCCCGACTTGTGACTGTCTCTCCGTCTCTGTCGCCCCCACTCCTCTCCGTCCTCGAGTCCCGCTCCTCATCGGGAACGTCGGGTCCCATTGAGAATCCTCGGACACGGGGAGCAGTTTCCCGGCCTGAGGCTGAGAGACGAGCCTCCGGCCCAGCTGCCCGGCCCGCGCACAGCTCCCCCTCCACCACTCGCGTGCAGACGAGGACACGAGGCGCAGACCTGGGCCCCGTGACACCATGACCCCGACCCCAGGGCGCGCCCCCTCTGACCCCCTCTGGCCGGCGTGGCCCCTCCACATTCCTGGTCCCCCCCCCCCACTCCCGCCCTGGCCCCACTCGCAGTCGGGGACACTCAGGACCCAGGAAGGAGGGTCCGAGCCCCGGGCTGCACGCTCGGGCAACGTCGTGGGTTCTGGACGCGGCAGTGGCCAAGGGCCCCTTGACTGCAAGAAAAAACCGGCTGAAGCAAGCTGGCTTTGGCAAAACTGGTTCAAGTAACTGAACAGTCCAAGTAGGATCGGCTTCAGGTTCAGCTGGTTCCAGGCCCCAAGCAGGGCATTCAGGTCCCTCTTCACCGCTGAGAGCACCAGGTTCATGTCCGAGCTCTGCCCCTAATCCCTGAGTGACCACGGGCAGGGCCCGCCCCTTCTCCCAGCCTCAGTTTCCTCACATGCAACTTCCTGGTTTGAGGCCGAGAGGATACGCGCACGCCGCCACCAGAGGGCGGCAGGACACCGGCCGTGCGGCACCAGCTTCGCCTCCGCCGGGGGGGAACCCGCCGCTGCCTCTTTCCGGCTCCCGTTGTGAGGGGACCGACGTCTCCCCAGAGCCCGTGTGGGGTCCAGGCGGCAACGAACGCAGCCCCGGCCCCTCGAGACCCCGCTGGGCCGGCGGAGGCCACGGGAGGGGCGCGGAGGGTGGATGAGCCTCGTCAGGGAGAGAGAACCCGTGCTCTGCCGACCTCTCGTGTCTCTAAACGTCTCTGAATGTGTTTTTCCCGGAACGTGGAAGGAGTTGGGAAAAATTGAAAAAAAGTGGGTGCGTTACAACGCAGAGCGTTATTTGAGATTTTCACGCACATGTTTTGTTTCTGCTGCAGACAGAGTGGACCATTCGCCCGAGTCCCGCCTCTGTGCTGCTTCCCGCCGGGACCCGGGCGTCTCCGGGGTCGGTGGTCAGTGGTCAGCGCATCCGCAGCTTCAGACGGTTCCGAGGGCGCCGGACAGGCCACGCGGCCGGACCTGGGGGGGGGAGTCGGGGCGGGGGGTCAGGGGGCTTCCGAGGGACCCCGTCTCCGCTCTCCGTCCTCAGCCTTCTGGGTCCCAGCCAGAGGCGC
>NW_025793298.1:0-1094 GCF_021613505.1 Equus quagga | reverse complement strand
ACCAGAATCCACCCCCCAGGCAGTGCCCTGGATCCTACTGCCCCTCACAGCTCTATGCTCAGGGGGCCTCTTCTCAGCCAGGCTCACCTTCTTTTGAATGAGTTGAGTTCTCAAGTCCTCTCCAAAGAAGCTCTTTGAAATGGTGCTTTTGCTTTAACTTTGGGGAAAAAGCCTTTGCATCCTCTGAAACCTCTGAGTGAGGAAACTCAGATTGGGTGGAGCCAGTGAAGGAACTCTCTGCCTTTAAAGAGACAGAAATATTGCCTCATGATTTGGTGGGTGCTTCAGTGTTCGCAAGTTGAAAGCTTTTTCTCCACGTGCCTGCTAGTGCACCAGAATTTCCAAAGCTACATTCACTGTTTTGGGTTATAGTGGTGGAGCCAAAGGGACCTTATTAAATGACCCACATCTGGCCCAGGAAGCCAGGCACAAGGTCTGCTCATCTCCCCTGGGTGGGGTGGGAGACTGCAGGGTTTATCAGGGAAGAAAAACTCAGATATGTGGCTTGGTGTTTCCAAGTTTAGAGCCTGGGGATGCTTCCCAGTGACCCTATAATGTGGGTTTTTACTATAGTCTTTCAGGAAGGTCTCATGTTACTCTTTCAGAAGTTAACAGCACTCAGAAACTAAGCCAAAGGGTCTAAGCCATTGGGAACCAAGAGAAAAAGAGGAAGACGAGGCCTGGAAAACATCTTCCAATGAGCACATGGGTTTAACCTACTAACTACAACTAGGCCTAGGAAGACAGAGATCGGGGCATTTCACCTTCCAACTGCGTACACTGCTCCTTGACCACCTGTTAGAGGTTGCATTGTCTCCCCCAAAGATGGGGTCAAGTCCTAACCACTGGTACCTGAGACTGTGACTCCATAGGGTCTTTGCAAGTAATCCATTTAAGATGAGGTCACTAAGGGGGGGGGGCCCTAATCCAATGACTGTATCAATATGAAAGGAGGGAAATTTGGACACAGATGCACAGAGGGGAACAACAGGTGACAACAGAGGCAGAGATTGGAGTGACACATCTACGGGCCAAAGAAGGCCCAGGGTGGCCAGCAGCCTCCAGAAGCTTGGAGGAGGCAAAGGAGAATCCTC
>NW_025793297.1:0-8663 GCF_021613505.1 Equus quagga | reverse complement strand
ATCATTGTGGCTAAACAATATTGCTTGTAGCTGTTTAGGAACATCTTAAGAGAAATTTCAAATATTTCAGTATATGACTACAGAACAGCTATTACTTTTGTAAATGAAAGGATGCTGTGATGAAACCAATTTCTGGTAGCTTCTTAGAAACATCTTTATAGAGGACAGCGTCAAGATGGTGACATAGGAGGACTCTGAATTCACCTCCTCCCATGGACAGAATAAATTTACAACTACTCTTGGAACAATTATTATTAAGAGAGAACAGAAAACTGGCTAAAAAGAATCCTGACAATAAGGGACAGTTCTGATTGAGGTGGAAGATACAGAAATCCACTTCTGGAGAGAAAAAAGCAACCTTTGAGCTGCAATGCTTCATGGCAGGCTGGGAGTAACCTTAAACTATGAAGCCTTCTCTGGAGGAGTCAGGGATCTGAGTGGGAGAGCATTACCAAAATAAGCAACTTTTGGTCTCAGTACAACCGAGACAAGTGTTATAATACTTGCCTTTCTGGCTATTAACTACAACAGGGAATACCCTGAGAAAAGTTATTGGATATAAGGGTAAAAAAAAGCCCGCTCTTAAAGGGCCCACACATAAATTCATCCATTTCAGAAAGCAATCTAAAATCATGAGAAAGAAAGGTACACAGTCCTTTGGTGAAAAGATACAAAGAGACTCAACTGATATGCTCTAGGTGCATCTCAATGAGAGGCAAGACCTTTCCAGGGACTTAAGATTGGTGGCAGCCATTATTGTGACCTAGTGCAGGCATGCTAACACAGATGCTGTCAGACAATATTGGAGTACCTTCCCTGGCCTGTTAGACCATGGGAATGCCACACCCACTAGAGTACTAATTTAATCCAGCTCAGCCAGGGTGGGCAGCCCACCCTAGGGACTGGCCCCAGCCAACAGCAGCCCTTGGGCAACTTGTGGGCCAATATAGGTGGAGTGCCTGAAACCTATGTAACTGGGCAAGTGGGTCTGCCTCAGTAGGGTAGGGTGTACATGAGTGGTGGGCCTGCATTGGTGGAGTGTGTGGCACCTCTGCAGTGGGTGACTGGGTCCAATTCAGTTTTTCAGGTCACATACATGGGGCAAGAAGGTGTTCATGGAGCGTGTAGCCCTGAAGGGGGTGGAGCCTGACAGCTGCAGCAGACTTGTGCTTGTCAAAAAACCACATAGGGGACTTGCCCCACTTCTCAATCTTGAAACAATTAGGTACTCCCATGCCTGGGGCTGGGCCCACTCAGCAGTAACAATGAGAGAGCTGACAACAGCCTCCTAGGCCAGAGGCCTACAACAATTGTAATCCCCTGAGTCTAGCAACCAATAATGCTGGAGGTCTACTCACTTAACAGAAAAACTGCAACAGGAATGTGCTATTAGAACTTGCATCCAACTATGCTGGGGCTCCCCATGCCTGATAAAGTGGCTGAAAGGATGATAGCAGCCACACACAGCTAAGCATAACAACCAGCAAGCTATGGGGACAGCCTAGCCTCCTTGGGTACCTGCAGCAAGAGCAACACTGCCATAAAATAAGGACACGTAAACCACAAAGGGAAAAACCCTGGAACATCGGGAACTGGTGATGAAAGGAAAGCACACTACTGGACCTCATAGGGAATCTTGTACACAAGGCCACGTCTCCAAACTGGGAGATGTAGCTGATGTAACTAATACATAGATATAAGCACAGAGAAGGAGGAAAGTGAGGAGACAAAGGAATATGTTCCAAGTAAAGGAACAGAACAAAACCCCAGAAAAAGAACTAAATTGAACAGAAATAAACAATCTACCTGACAAAGAGTTCAAAAAAATAGTCATAAAGATGCTCATTGGTCTCAGGAGAAGAATGGATGAACTCAGTGAGAACTTCAACAAAGAAGTGGAAAATACAAAAAAGAACAAATCAGAAATTAAGAATACAATACTGGAAATGAAAAATTCTCTACAGGGTCTCAATAGCAAAGTATATGATATGAAGAATGGATTAGCAAGCTGGATGAAAGACTAGAGGAAATAACCCAGCCTGAACAAACAAAAGAAAAAAGAATTTAAAAGAATGAAGACAGTATAAGAGACAACTGGGACAACATCAAGAACAGTAATATCTGTGTTATAGGAGTCCCAGTGAGAAGAGAGAGAAAAAAGGGCAGAGAATCTATTTGAAGAAATAATGGCTGAAAACTTTTCTAACCTAAGGAAGGAAGCAGACATCCAGGTACAGGAATCACAGACAGCACAAAACAAGATAAATCCAAAGAGGCCCACACCAAGACACATTATAATTAAAATGTACACTATTAAAGATACAGAGAGAATTTTAAAAGTCACAAGAGAAAGACAACAAGTTACATACAAAGGAAACTCCATACTTCTATCAGCTGGCTTCTCAGCAGAAAACTTACAGGCTACAAAGGAGCAGCACGGTATATTTAAAATGCTGAAAGGAAAACACCTACGGCCAAGAATACTCTCCCTAGCAAGGTTATCATTCAGAATAGAAGGAGAGATAAAGACTTCCCCAAACAAGCAAAAGCAAATAATTTAACTCCAAGAAACCAGCTTTACAAGAAATGCAAAAGGGACTTATTTAAGTGAGAAAGAGAAGAACACAAATAAGAATAAGAAAATTATCAAAAAAGAAGACAATAAAATCACAAGTAAAGGCAACTATATGGTAAATGTAGCAGATAACCACCTATGAAGATAATACGAAGGTCAAAATACAACAGTACAAAAGTTATCTATTTCCATGACAAGAGGGTAATGGATACACATACATACAAAAAGAGGTTAGATAAAGGGGTGGAGTAAAAGAGTAGAGCTTTTAGCAAATGTCAAACTAAAGAGATCATCAGCTTAATATAAACTGATATATACATAGGTTATTATCTATGAACCTCATGGCAATCACAAACCAGAAACCTATAACAAATATAGAAAAAATTAAGAGAAAGGAACCCAAACATAATACTAAACAAAGCCATCAAACCACAAGGGAAGAAGAAAGGGACGGAGAAGAACTACTAAAACACCCATAAAAATAACAAAATGGCAATAAGTACATTCTTATCAATAGATACAATAAATGTCAATGAGCTAAATGCTACAATCAAAGACATAGGGTGGCTGATTGGATAAAAAAACAAGACCTATATATATGCTGCACACAAGAGACACACTTCAGACCTAAAGACACTCACAAACTGAAAGTGAGGGATGGAAAAAGATACTCCATGCAAATTGCAATGAAAAGAAAGCTGGGGTAGCAATACTTATCTCAGACAAAAGAGACTTTAAAACAAAAACTGTAACAAGATACAAAGAAGGGCACTACATGATAATAAGGGGAACAATCCAACAAGAAGATACAGTACTTGTAAATATCTATGCACCTAATATAGGAGGACCTAAATATAAAAGTGATTATTAACAGACCTAAAAGGAGAAATAGACAGCAACACAATAATAATAGGAGACTTTAACACTCCACTTTCACCAATGGATAGATCATCCAAACAGTAAATCAATAAGGAAATATTGGCCTTCAATAATAAATTAGACCAGCTGGACGTAGTAGATATATACCAAACATTGCATCCAACAACCTCAGAATACACATTTTTTTCAAGTGGACATGGAACATTCTCCAGGATAGATGGCATATTAGGCCACAAAAAAGTCTCTATAAATTTAAGAACATTGAAATAAACCAAGCATATTTTCTGACTACAATGGTATGAAACTAGAAGTCAACTATAGGAAGAAAATTGGATAAACCACAAATATGTGGAGATCAAACAAAATGCTACTAAACAACGATTGGGTCAATGGATAAATCAACGGAGAAATTAAAAAAATACCTGGAGACAAAGGAAAATGAAAATACAACATGCCAAAATTTATGGAACATAGCAAAAGTGATTCTAAGAGTAAAGTTTGTAGCAATATAGGCCTACCTCAACAAACAAGAAAAATCTCAAATAAACAATCTAACAGTGCACCCAATGGAACTGGAAAAAGAGGAACAAACAGGGCCCAAAATCAGTAGAAAGAAGGATATAATGAAAAGAGCAAAAATAATTGAAATAGAGTCTAAAAAAATAGAAAAAATCAATGAAATCAAGAGCCATTCTTTGAAAAGATAAACAAATTTGATAAAACTTTAGCTAGGCTTACCAAGAAAATAAGAGAGAGTGCTCAAATAAATAAATCAGAAATGAAAGTAAAATCAGAAACGAAAGAAGAGAAATTGCAACAGACCTAAAAAATACAAAAGATTATAAGAGAATACTATGAAAAGCTGTATATCAACAAATTGAATAAGCTAGAAAAAAATAGATAAATTCTTAGAATCATGAAAGCTTCCAAAACTGAATCAAGAATAAATAGAGAAATTGAATAGACCAGTCACAAGTAAGGAAATTGAAACAGTAATGAAAAACATACCCCAAAATAAAAATCCAGGACCAGATGGCTTCCATGGTGAATGCCAGCAAACATTCAGATAAGAAATGGTGCCTATCCAGATCAAACTCTTACAAAAAATTGAAGAGGAGGCAAAGCTTCCTAACTCATTCCACAAAATCAACCTTACCTTGAAACCAAAGCCAAACAAGGAAGACACAAAACAGAAAATTACAGGCCAATATCACTGATGAGCATCAATGCAAAAATCCTTAACAAAATACTAGCAAATCAAATACAAAAATATGAAAAATATCATGCACCATGACAATTGGAAGTAATTCCAGTGATGCAGGGATGGTTTAACATCTGTAAATCAGAGTGATACACCACATTAACAAAATGAAGAAGAAAAATCACATGGTCATCTCAACAGATGTAGAGAAATCCCTTGACAAGATAGAGCATACATTTATGATTTTAAAAAACTCTGAATAAAATGGGTGTAGAAAGAAAGTAGTTCAACATCATAAAGGCCATATATGACAAACCCACAGCTAATATTCTCAATGATGAAAAACTGAAATCTATCCATCTAAAACAGGAACCAGACAAGGGTGTCTTATTCCATCACTCTTATTTAACGCAGTATTGGAAGTCCTACCAGATCAATGGCAAGACAAAAAATAAATGGGATCAAAATTGGAAAGTAAGAAGTGAAACCGCCACTTTTTGCAGATGACATGATTTTATATATAGAAAACCCCAAAGGATCCACAAAAGATTTTAGAAATAGTAAATGAATATGGTAAAGTTACAGGATACAAAATCAACCTACAAAAATGAATTGCTTTTCTATACACTAAGAATTGATTAGTAGAAAGAGAAATTAAGAATATAATCCCATTTACAATTGCAACAGAAAGAGTACAATACCTAGGAATAAATTTAACCAAAAAGGTGAAAGACCTACACTGAAACCTGTAAAACATTATTAAAAGAAATAGAAGAAGACACAAAGACATAGAAAGATATTTCATGTTCTTGGATTGGAATAATTTATATAGTTAAAATGTCCAGACTTTCTAAAGCAATCTACAGATTCACTGCAATCCTTATCAAAGTTCCAATGACATTTTTCACAAAGCAAAGAATCTTAAAATTTATATGGAACAATAAAAGACCCCAAATAGCCAAAGGAATCCTGAGAAAAAAGAACAAAGCTGGAGGTATCATACTCTCTGACTTCAAGATATACTCCAAACCTACAGTAATCAAAACAGCATGGTACTGGCACAAAACCAGACTCACAGATCAATGTAACAGAATTGAAAGCCCCAAGTAAAACCACACATCTATGGACAGCTAATTTTCAACGAGGGAGCCAAAATGTAAAATGGAGAAAGGAAAGTCTCTTCAATAAGTGGTGTTGGGAAAACTGGACAGCAACATGGAAAAGAATGGAAGTAGACCATTATCTTACACCACACGCAAAAAATTAACTCAAAATGGATTATAGACTTGAACATAAGACCTGAAACTACAAAACTTCTAGAAGAAAACCTAAGCAGTTCACTATTAGATGTTGGTCTTAGCAGCATATTTTCAAGTACCAGATCTGACTGGGCAAGGGAAACAATAGAAAAAATAAATGCATGGGACTACATCAAGCTTCTGCACAGAAAAGAAAATCAACAAAAATAAGACAACCTAACAATTGGGAGAAGATATTTGCAAACCGTATATCTGATAAAGGGTTAATATCCAAAATATATAGAGAACTCCTACATCTCAACAACGAAAAACTAACAACCCAATTAAAAAATGGTCAGGGGCCAGCCCTGTGGCACAGTGGTTGAGTTCACACATTCCACTTCTGTGTCACTAATTATGAGGGAAATGCAAATCAAAATTCCAGTGAGATACTACCTCACACCCATCAGAATGGCTATAATTAACAAGTCTTGGAGAGAGATGTGGGGAAAATGGAACTCTCATACACTACTGGTGGGAATACAAACCAGTGCAGTCACTATGAAGAACAGTATGGACATTCCTCAGAAACTTAAGAATAGAACTTCCATACAATCCAGCTATTCCACTGATGGGTATTTATCCAAAGGACATAAAAACATGAATGAATAAAGATATATGCACCCTATGTTCACTTCAGCATTATTCACAATAGCCAAGACTCAAAAAAACACTTAGTGACCATCAAGGGATGAATAGATAAAGAAGATGTGGTCTACGTACACAATGGAATACTACCCAGCCATAAAAAAGGGTGAAATATGGTGATTTGTGACAACATGGATGTGCCTTGAGGGTATTATACTAAGTGAAATAAGTCAGAGGGAGAAAGTGAAATACCATATGATCTCACTCATTAATAGAAGATAAAAACAACAACAAAGTAACATAGAGACAGAGATTGCATTGATGGTTACCAGAGGGTGAAGGGAAGGTGAAAGGGATGATTAGGCACACGTGTATCATGGTGGATTGTAGGCAGTCTTTGGGTTATGAGCATGATGTAATCTACACAGAAATTCAAATATAGTGTTGCACAACCGAAGTTTGTATAATGTTATAGACCAATGTTACCACAGTAAAAAACAAAGATAAACCAAAATTGAATAAATAAATAAAAAGAAACTTCTTCTTTATATGAGAATTATCAACATTTCACTACAGCAGTGAGAGAATATAACATTCATTCACTGAAACAACACGGGTTGAACCATGTTGCTTGCATTTGTTTTAAAAATATCTTCTTAAAACACATTTTTAAAACTTCAATATATGCCTTGTGGAATGGCTATCATGTTTTCACAATGAAGGAACACTATGGTGAAACCACGTTGCTCAAAGTTGTTTAAGAACAACTTCACATAAGTAATTTCAAACATTTCTTTACAGGCCTGAGGGAATATCTGTAATATTCATTCACTGAAAGAACAATGTGATTAATCCATCCTCCTTGTAGCTGTTCAGGAGCTACTTCTTATGAGACAATTCAAACACTTCAGTGTAGTCTGGAAAAAAGGCTATCAGCTTCTTACAGTAAAAGAACACTGTGGTGGAATCATCTTGCTTGAAGCTGTTTACCAACATGTTCATATAAGATACTTCAAAATTTCAGTATATGCCTTTCAGAACAGCCTTCATTTTCTTAGATTGAAAGGAAACTTTGGTGAAATCTTGTTGCTTGCTGCTCTTTAGGAACATTTTCATATAAGACTTATCACACATTTCAACATATGCATGAGAGAATATCTATAACATTCATTAACTGAAAAAACACTGTGGCTAAGACTTCCTGTTTGTAGTCATTTGGGAACATTTTCTTAGAGACAACTCAAACATTTCATTACATGCCTTATAGAATGACTGTTACTTTCGTACAATGAAAGATCACTGTCATGAAAACATCTTGCTTTAAGTTGCTTAGTAACATTTTTATTTAAGACATTTCAAATATTTCAGTGTAGACCTTACAGAGTGGTTGTCACTTTCTCAAAATGAAAAAACACTGTGGAGAAACCATCTTGCTTGTAGCCGTTTAAACACATCTTTATATAAGACTTATCAAACTTTTCACTACAGATGTGAGAGAGTGTAACATTCATTCACCAAAAAAATACTGTGATTAAACAACATTGCTGGGAGCTGTTTAGGAACATATTCTAATAAAACATTTCAAATATTTCCGTGTATGTGGTACAGAATGGCTGTCACTTTCTTACAATGAAAGAACACTGTGATGAATCTGTCTTGATTGTTGCTGTTTAGGAATATCTTCACTTAAGGCATTTAAAACACTGAGTAAACGCCTTACAGAGCAGGTTTCCATTTCTTACAATGAAAGAACACTGTGGTTAAACCATCTTGCACATAGCTGTTTAGGAACATCTTCATATAGGACTTATCAAACACTTCACTATAGGCAGGGTGGAATATCTGTAAAATTCCTTCACTGAAAGATAAAACTTTGGTTAAACCATCTTGCTTGCAGCTGTTTAGGAACAGCTCCCTATAAGACCTATCAAACTTTTCATTACAGGTATTAGAGAATATATATAACACTCATTTACATAAAGAGCATTGTGTTTAAAAAACATCTTCTTGTAGCTTTTTAGGAAGCTCTTTGTGTAAGCATTATGAAATATTTCAGTGCATTTGTGAGAAAATGTCATAACACTCTCACTGAAAGAACACTATGGTTAAACCATCTTGCTTG
>NW_025793296.1:1103-1383 GCF_021613505.1 Equus quagga | reverse complement strand
GTTACTGAGGGAATCCTGGTTAGTTTCTTTTCCTCCGCTGACTAATATGCTTAAATTCAGCGGGTCGCCACGTCTGATCTGAGGTCGCGTCTCGGAGGGCGCGGCGGCGGCGGCGGACGCCGTGCGCGGGAAGCCCGCGAGCGAGGCGGGGGAGCGACGGAGAGACGAGCGCCGTGGAGGAGGACCCTGGGCTCGCGAGGCCACGGCCGATGTCTGCCCGGCCTTCCGCCCCACCCCGCCCCCCCCGCCACGACCGACCCCCGAAGGATGGCGGGCAGGC
>NW_025793296.1:204-1003 GCF_021613505.1 Equus quagga | reverse complement strand
GGGGAGGAGGGGGGCGGAGTGGGACGCCGACACACGCACGGCAGACGTGTCGCGGTGACGCGGGGGAGGAGAGGGCGGAGGGGCGGCGGCGGCGCGCGCGGCGGGGCCGGCGGTCGCCCCTGACCGCCGACCTTACCCACGCACGTCCCACCGCCTCCCGACACCCGCCCCTCCACCGCGAGCCACCACGGCCCCTCGGGTGGCGGACGCGGTGCCCGCACTCCCGCCCAGGGCTCGGGGCACACGGCGTGGCGCGGCTGCGACCCGGGGGAGGGCGCGTGGTGGCAGACGATGCCGCGGTGTCCCCCGGGTGACTGCCGGGGCACGCGTCCCCGGGGTGCAGCCCCATGCACGCGACTCGGCCTCGGCGCTAGCCACCCCGACGGGGCGAGGCCGGGGAGGGGTCACTGTCCGGGACCCAGGCGCGCCAGGGACTGGCGAGGGGCCGGCCGGACGCACCGGGACAGACCGCCGACGGGGGCGAGCGGCGACCGGACAGGCGGCCCGGACGTGGGCCCCCCGAACACGGCGGCCCCAACAGCGCGCCGTGGGACCCGTCTCGTCCCCGCCCCGGCCACCCCGATGCCGCGTGCGGCATGAGGGAGCCCCCAAAGGCACCGTGCTGGCCACGGGCACCTCGGCGTGAGCTCTCGCGTCTGTCTCTCCCTCGACTCGCGGGCGGCGGCCCCCAACCCGGGACCCCGCGGCGCCGCCGCCGCGGCCCCCCACGTGCCTACGACGACCGGGCGCCGGGGCGCGTGGGAGGAGGGGCGGGCGCGTGGAGAGGAGGAGGGGCACC
>NW_025793296.1:0-104 GCF_021613505.1 Equus quagga | reverse complement strand
TGATCCACCGCTAAGAGTCGTACGAGTTTGAACGGCGGGGTCCCCCCACATGGGCGAGGGAAGAGCCCGCCCCTGGCACGGCACATCCCCGGAGGGTGCCTCCG
>NW_025793295.1:1223-2436 GCF_021613505.1 Equus quagga | reverse complement strand
CATTGGATCCTGAGCTAGCCTATGTAGCCCATCTTGCTCAGTTTCAGAGGGTAGACTGCTCAGAGTTTCTCTTTCCCATGGTGCCCACGCCCTTATGTTTTCTTTTTGCTCAAATATTGAACCTGAGCTAGCCTCTGTTGCTCATCTTCATCATTTTCACAGGGTAGATTTCTCAGTGTTGTTTTTTCCCCGGGTCTCGAGGTCCCTCAGAGTCTGTGTTTGTGTGTGTGTGTTGTCTTTGCAAGGTTGGCCACTGAGCGAACGTGTGTTGCCCATCTTTGTCAGATTCAGAGGGTAGATTTCTCGGTGTTGCTTTTTCACCAGGTCTCCATGCCCTTGTGTTTTGTTTTTGCTTACACATTGCCACCTGCGCTAACCTAGGTAGCCCATCTTATTCAGTTCAGAGAGTGCATTTCTCAGTGTTGCTTTCTCCCCAGGTCTCCACGTCCTTGTTTGTTTTATGGCTAAAAGATTGCCACATGAGCTAGCGTCTCTTTCCTCTCTTCGTCAGTTTCAGAGGGTCGATTTCTCAGTGTTGCTATATCCCAAGTTCTCCACGCCCTTGTGTTTTCTTTTTGCTTAAAGATTGCCACATGAAGCCAGCCTCTCTTGCCCATATTTGGCAGTTTCCGAGGGGAGATTTCTCAGTGTTGCTTTTTCCCAGGACTCCACGCGCTTGTGTTTTGTTTTTGTTTACACATTGGATCCTGAGCTAGCCTATGTAGCCCAACTTGCTCAGTTTCAGAGGGTAGACTGCTCAGCGTTTCTCTTTCCCATGGTCCTCACGCCCTTACGTTCTTTTTGCTCAAATATTGAACTTGAGCTAGCCTCTGTTGCTCATCTTCGTCATTTTCACAGGGTAGATTTCTCAGTGTTGCCTTTTCCCCGGGTCTCCACGTCCCTCAGAGTCTGTGTTTGTGTGTGTGTTTGTGTGTTGTCTTTGCAAGATTGGCCCCTGAGCTAACGTGTGTTGCCCATCTTTGTCAGATTCAGTAGGTACAATTTCAGGATTGCCATTTCCCAAAGTCTCCACTCCCTTGTGTCTTTTTTTGTTTGTTTGTTTTGCTTTACGATTGTCCCCTGAGCTAGCCTCTGTTGCCCTGCTTCCTCAGTTTAAGATGGCGGAAGTCTCAGTGTTGCTTTTTCCCCAGGTCTCCACGCCCTTGTGTGTTTCTTTTGCTTAACTTTTGCCACCTGAGGTAGCCTCTGTTGC
>NW_025793295.1:0-1213 GCF_021613505.1 Equus quagga | reverse complement strand
CATTGGATCCTGAGCTAGCCTATGTAGCCCATCTTGCTCAGTTTCAGAGGGTAGACTGCTCAGAGTTTCTCTTTCCCATGGTGCCCACGCCCTTATGTTTTCTTTTTGCTCAAATATTGAACCTGAGCTAGCCTCTGTTGCTCATCTTCATCATTTTCACAGGGTAGATTTCTCAGTGTTGTTTTTTCCCCGGGTCTCGAGGTCCCTCAGAGTCTGTGTTTGTGTGTGTGTGTTGTCTTTGCAAGGTTGGCCACTGAGCGAACGTGTGTTGCCCATCTTTGTCAGATTCAGAGGGTAGATTTCTCGGTGTTGCTTTTTCACCAGGTCTCCATGCCCTTGTGTTTTGTTTTTGCTTACACATTGCCACCTGCGCTAACCTAGGTAGCCCATCTTATTCAGTTCAGAGAGTGCATTTCTCAGTGTTGCTTTCTCCCCAGGTCTCCACGTCCTTGTTTGTTTTATGGCTAAAAGATTGCCACATGAGCTAGCGTCTCTTTCCTCTCTTCGTCAGTTTCAGAGGGTCGATTTCTCAGTGTTGCTATATCCCAAGTTCTCCACGCCCTTGTGTTTTCTTTTTGCTTAAAGATTGCCACATGAAGCCAGCCTCTCTTGCCCATATTTGGCAGTTTCCGAGGGGAGATTTCTCAGTGTTGCTTTTTCCCAGGACTCCACGCGCTTGTGTTTTGTTTTTGTTTACACATTGGATCCTGAGCTAGCCTATGTAGCCCAACTTGCTCAGTTTCAGAGGGTAGACTGCTCAGCGTTTCTCTTTCCCATGGTCCTCACGCCCTTACGTTCTTTTTGCTCAAATATTGAACTTGAGCTAGCCTCTGTTGCTCATCTTCGTCATTTTCACAGGGTAGATTTCTCAGTGTTGCCTTTTCCCCGGGTCTCCACGTCCCTCAGAGTCTGTGTTTGTGTGTGTGTTTGTGTGTTGTCTTTGCAAGATTGGCCCCTGAGCTAACGTGTGTTGCCCATCTTTGTCAGATTCAGTAGGTACAATTTCAGGATTGCCATTTCCCAAAGTCTCCACTCCCTTGTGTCTTTTTTTGTTTGTTTGTTTTGCTTTACGATTGTCCCCTGAGCTAGCCTCTGTTGCCCTGCTTCCTCAGTTTAAGATGGCGGAAGTCTCAGTGTTGCTTTTTCCCCAGGTCTCCACGCCCTTGTGTGTTTCTTTTGCTTAACTTTTGCCACCTGAGGTAGCCTCTGTTGC
>NW_025793294.1:0-1143 GCF_021613505.1 Equus quagga | reverse complement strand
GGAGGGCGTTGTTTTTGACATGTTGTCACACACCAGGGGACAAAGGAAGCCCACTCTGTACTCACCACTCACGGTGAGCTGGGTGCCTGGTCCAGACTTAACCTCCACGTCAGGACTCCCTTTCTGGAACTTCACGCAGTAGTAGGTACCAGTGTCTGCTGGGGTGATGTTACTGATGCGGATGGAAAAGTCCATGGTGTTTGTCTCTGTGTGGTCTGAAACATTTGTCACTCGGGGGAAGGGGCCTCCTTTGAAACTGAAGATTAACTCCCGGCCTGGCCCTGTCCCCCTGAACCACTGAGTGGGTCCCATGGGGTATAGGGAGGTCATAGTGCAGCGCAGAGTGGCCGTCTCTCCAGCTGGGACGGACACTGACTTCTCAGGCTGAATCACCTGCAGGTCCTGGCTTGCCACTCCTGGGGGGAAACAAACATTATTTATTCATCCTTCTGTGATCCTGTAGTTTTCTCAGGTGTTTATCATTAACAGCTCTCCCTGACTGAGTGCACACTTTGAGCCGGCCTTGAGCATAGCACATTGCATGGACACCACCTGTAACCCTCATAACAAGGCTGTAAGGTGAGACTACCACAAATGAGAAACCGAGGCACAGAGAGGTTAAGTAATGTGGCAGAGAGTGGGTGTGAGTGCCTGAGCCCTCTCTGGGGGTTTCAAGCTTCACCAAATACTTTTGGCTGTCCACTTTCTTTTTCTTTTAAGATTTTATTTTTCCTTTTTCTCCCAAAGCCCCCTGGTACATAGTGGTGTATTTTTAGCTGTGGGTCCTTCTAGTTGTGGCATGTGGGACGCTGCACTAGTGTGGCCTGATGAGCCGTGCCATGTCTGCACCCAGGACTTGGACCAGCGAAACGCTGGGCCGCTGAAGCAGAGCGTGCAAACCCAACCGCTCGGCCACAGGGCCGGTCTGTCTAATTTTTTTTTAAAGATTTTATTGGCTATCCACTTTCTAGCCTCATAGCATGTTGCATTTCTGGACCTTTGCATTGAGTGGGATCATGAGACTTTTTAACTAATTAATTAATTTTATTTTATTTTTAATTAATTTTTTTTGAGGACTATTAGCCCAGAGCTATCGTCCGCCGCCAATCCTCCTCTTTTTGCTGAGGAAGATTGGCCCTAGCT
>NW_025793293.1:0-2274 GCF_021613505.1 Equus quagga | reverse complement strand
GCAAAGGAATGCCAATCATTCCTAGTCCTGCCTTCCCAGGCTGACGACGTCAGGGGTGCTGGCAGCCCCTTCTGAAAATAACGTGCCAGGGATCCCAACTCGTTGCCCTTGCCCCCTTCCCCTCTACACCTGCGCACCTATGGTTGGCCCTGGATGTGCCCTTCTAGAACGTCTGTGCCCCAGGCCTGGGAGGCCTGTAAGGCCCCTAACCCCTTGACCCCTTCAGGAATGGCAGCATCGTGGTGGACTATGTGGTCCTGCTGGAGTTGCCCTTCAGCTCCCATCTGGAGACAAACTATGAGACGGTGAAGACGGTCCTGAAAGGTGAGCTTCAGAATGTCAGCCAGGATGTGGACAGCTGCCAGAAAAACCAGAGTGAGCCAAGGCTGGGGGCCTTGGGCTGGAGGGAGGGGTCATGGTCACAACCAACATCCCAGCTTACTCCAGCTCAGACAGGGGCCTTCTGGGCTCAGGTGGCAGCCCTGTGGTACCTCTGGCAGGTTGGGAGAAGAGGCACAGGTTCACAGCCAACTGGGTCTAGGATGGGGCTAAGGAGGGGTTTGCCAGAATTTGGGTGCTGGGGAAGAGCCCCCCTGACATTCTGCTCAAGGTCTCCAGGATGGCTGAGGACCCCTGATTATTTGGGGAAGATGAGCCCTTTCTGCCCTCCCCCATGCCTGCCCTGCTTCCCTGGCCCGGACCCCTTGACCCACCCCAATTCCACCTGTGCCTCTGTGCCCCAGACCTGTGTTTTAAGCCTGACTGCATCACTGTGAGAAAGGACACCAGGACGGAGCTGATCCAGCAAGGTGAATGGGGGACAAAGGACTGAGTGGCCCCAGGGGGCCATGACCCCTCTCCCCAGGGACATCTGCTCACTGAAATTCTCTGGGGAGGAGGGGAGAACCTTTGGGGAGGCAAGTGATGTCTTCCTGGCCCTTATTATCAGCTTCCACCTGAGCACTGGCAGGCAGGGTGAGGAGACGGTGAGAGTCCTGGGGGCCTGCCTTGCCCACTTCAGATCCCATGGTCTACCCCACAACACCCCACCCTCGGAAATGGAATCCTCCCCATCCATTTTCAGAATCCCCATAACCAGGCTCCTGGGTAGTCTCTCTGCAACCCCCTCTCCTCCCCACAGCCATCAGCCGTCGTGCTGCTGTCGAGGGCTATGAGGATTATTACTTCCCCTTGGAGGAGAAGCGGCTTTGCTCTGTCACCAACTGCACGTCAGATGTGGAAGGAGCCATCGACTGTAACCAGGGCCAGTGCTTTGTGCAGAAGACTGGTCCTGAGTGCCGGTGAGGCCCCGCCCACACTTGGGAGCCCCGCCCACTCGCCCCATGGGGAGCCCCGCCCCGCTGCCAGCCCTGTCTGAGTCCAGTTGAGCGAGTTGACAGGGCTGGGTAGGGGAGGTGGCAGGGTCTGTGACCTGTAACCCCCTCCCCAGCTGCTTCTCCACAGACACGCACTGGTTCTGCGAGGTGGCCGTCCAGTGGAGGGCGCTGGTCGGAGGCCTGGCGGGGGCCTGGGCGCTGCTGATGGTGGAGCTGACCCTCTTCTTCAGGCACTGGCAGAGGAGGGGCGGCCTAGGCGGAGCCCGGTCACCCTGGGAGTAGGGGTGAGGGCCGCACAAGGGTCACAGACGCGGAGGCCCTGCCCTGACGCCGCGGTGCCCCCACCCCGGTCCTTGGACGATGACAAGAAGTGGTTTGAGATCTGGGACGAGGACACCGCGGGGACTTTTTCCAACTTGGGCTTCCAGGATGACCGACCTTGTGAGTCCTGCCTCCTGGGCAAGTGGGGCAGGGGTTTCCCTGGGCATCACGGCAGCCTGGGCAATACCGGCTGACCTTCCCTGGACAGGACAGACACTTACCTCGTGCCAGGGCTCTGGCGTCGCCTCTTCCCCGTGCCCCTCCTGGGGAAGGCCAGGTCCTGTACAGGCTGACCCCGCAGGGCACGTTGGGGCACAGGAGCCCCCTGAAGCCCTGCCTCCCTCACATTTCTTCCCTCTCCCTCTTCTCTCCCCTCCTCTTTTCTCACTCTCTAGTCAGGGATGAAAATTTCCAGGTGGCCTTGGAGAAGGTGGACACCAATGTGAGGGTGAGAGGGCAAAGGGGGGATGGTAGGTTCTCCCAGGTCCAGCTCCAGATGCCCCACCTGCTCACCAGAGCAGGCGGCTGGGCTGGGACCAGGAGGCAGTGAACTCCCAGCCAGCCTGAGCGAGGTGGCTCTGTTCTGACTCCCTCTCATGTGCTCTGTGGCAGGTGC
>NW_025793292.1:4669-12353 GCF_021613505.1 Equus quagga | reverse complement strand
CATGTCATCTGCAAAGAGTGACAGTTGAACTACTTATTTTCCAATATGGATCCCTTTTGTTTATTTTTCTTGCCTGATTGCTCTGGCTAGGACTTCCAATACTATATTAAATAAGAGTGGTGACAGTGGGCATCCTTGTCTGGTTCCTGTTCTTAGACGGATCGTTTTCAGTTTTTCTCCATTGAGAATGATATTTGCTGTGGGTTTGTCATATATGGCCTTTATTATGTTGAGGTATTTTCCTTCTATGCCCATTTTATTTAGAGTTTTTATCATAAATGGATGCTGTATCCTGTCAAATGCTTTCTCTGCATCTATTGGGATGATGATGTGATTTTTATTATTCATTTTGTTAATGTGGTGGATCACATTGATAACTTTGGGGATGTTGAACCATCCCTGCATCCCTGGAATGAAACCCACTTGATCATGATGTACGATCTTTTTAATGTATTGTTGTATTCGATTTGCTAGTATTTTGTTGAGGAGTTTTGCATTGATGTTCATCAGTGATATTGGCCTGTATTTTCTTTTTTCGTGTCGTCCTTGTCTGGTTTTGGTATCAGAATAATGTTGGCTTCATAGGATGAGTTAGGAAGCCTCCCCTCCTCTTCAGTTTTTCGGAAGAGTTTGAGAAGGATGGGTATTAAGTCTTCTTTGAATGTTTGGTAGAATTCACCAGGGAAGCCATCTGGTTCTGGACTTTTATTTTTTGGGAGGTTTTTGATTGCTGTTTCGATCTCCTTACTGGTGATCGGTCTATTCGAATTCTCCACTCCTTCTTGGTCCAGTTTTGGAAGAATTTATCCATTTCCTCTAGATTATCCAATTTGTTTGCATATAGCTTTTCATAGTATTCTATTATCTCTTGTATTTCTGAGGTGTCCATTGTAATCTCTCCTTTTTTCATGTCTGATTTTATTTATTTGAGCCTTCTCTCTTTTTTTCTTGGTGAGTCTAACTAAGCGTTTGTCAATTTTGTTTACCTTTTCAGAGAACCAGCTCTTGGTTTCATTAATTTTTTGTATTTTTTTTAGTCTCTATTTCATTTATTTCTGCTCTGATTTTTATTATTCCCTTCCTTCTGCTGATTTTGGGATTTGTTTGTTCTTCTTTTTCTAGTACCTTTAGATGCACTGTTAGAGTCTTTATTTGAGATTTTTCTTCTTTGTTGAGGTAGGTGTGAATTGCTATAACCTTTCCTTTTAGAAACGCTTTTGCTGTATCCCACAGATTTTGGCATGTCGTATTTTCATTTTCATTTGTCTCCAGGAATTTTTTCATTTCTCCTTTGATTTCTTCATTGACTCAATCGTTGTTCCGTAGCATTTTCTTTAATTTTCTTTAGTGCAGCTGAGTGGGGCTGGCCCTAGTCATGGAGCACTCAATTGTTTCAGGCTTTGGAAGTTAGAGCTGATCCTTTTTATGGCTATTTGTGAAGAACAGGTCTTCTGCACTGATAAGCCTCACCCCACACAGGACCACACACACCGTCAACACAGTTCTGGTCTCTGCACACTTCTGAACCCCTGGAGCATAACCCGACGCCACATTGCAGAGGCCCCCACCTCTCCACCAATGCACCCCACAGTTCACCTGGTCCTCACACAGGCCCTGACCCACAGAGGTGGACACACTCGCCTGCCTGTAGAGGATCAAGGCACCCAGCCAATGCAGGCGGACAAGTAGCCTGAGGGCTTGCTGTTGGGCGGGGCTGGTCCCTAGGGTGGGTTGCCTGCCCTGGCTGAACTGGATTAAATCTGCACTCTAGTGGGTGTGGCAGACCCCTGGGCTAACAGGCCAGAGGAAGAACCTCAATGGCGTCTCCTGAGGTCTGTGTCAGCACACCTGGACCAGGTCAGAACAATGGCCCCCACCAACATCTCGGTTTCTGGAGAGGTCCCTCCTCTCACCGAGATGCCCCCAGAGCCAACCAAGTGAGTCTCTTTTCACCAAAGGACTGTCAGCCTTCTCTCTGGTGATCTTAGGTTGGTTAGACGGGTGAGTTTGTGCACGGGCCCTTTAACACCCTAGTCTTTTCGGCTTTCATCTGATAGCTTTTCTAGGGGTATTCCCTGCTGCAGTTAATAGCCAGCAAAGCCAGATAGTAAGACCCTCGTCTCAGTTGGGCTAAGTCTGAAGGATGCTTATAGCAGTATCAGCCCCCACTCCAGACCTCACTCCTCCAGGGAGGGCTGCGTAGCTTAGGGTGGCTCCTGCCTGGCTGACTGAGAAACTCTGCTGCTCCCAAAGGTGGCTTTTTTCCTCTCCAGCAGGAATTTCTGCCTCTTCTGCCTTCGTCAGGACTATCCCTTGTTGTGGAGGTTCTTTTTATCCAGTTTTCAGTTTTCAATCCGGGGTAATTTTTCCAAAAATAGTTGTAACCTGGTTGTGTTCATGGGAGGAGATGACTTCAGAGTCTGCTTACGCCACCATCTTGACGAGATCTGTAATGCCTTATTTTTTTAGAGGTATTAGTTCATTGCTTCCCTGGTGGAGGGTAAAACATAAGCCATATTGAGGACCAAAAGGAGAGAAAGGATAAAGAGGGTCTAGATATCAAGGCCCTCAACATACTGAGACAACTCACTTTTCTTGCTTAGCTCAAAAAGACTATGCCATCACCTCAAGCACTTGGTCACAAATGTGGTCCTAGGCTCTTAAGATGTAAATAATAAATGTATATTCAACTATTAATAGTAATAATAAGAATAAATGCACTTGTTTCTACATACGCAATGGCAGTTACCAGTATTTTCATAACCATTTCTCATATAATTCTCCCAATAACCCTATGAAAAGGAAGAGCAGCAATATTATCCCCCATGCTGATAAAAGACTAAGGCTGAGAGAGGAAGAATGACTTGCTCACCACGACACATCTATCATTAGCAGATTTAGCTAAAGACTTCTGACTCTAAATCCTGTGCTTTTGGGCTATACTGTGATAGTCCAGTCATATTTTAGATTCGTTAAAGTGTGCTAGCGAGTCTCCAAAAATGCCCTTTTACATTTGTTTAATAAACAGTAAGAGAGCTTGGAGTTCACACCCAGAACCTACTCATTACTCTTCTCTGCTTGTAGATAGTTGCCCCAGCCCTTCTCGTCATACATCCACTGAAAAGAAGTAAAGTCCAAACCAGTGATCAAACAAAGGCTTTGCACATCTCCTTTCGGGCATGACACCTGTGTATCAAAGCATTCTCCCAGGGCAATGTATCCACCGCTGAGCTGAGAGGGTGCTGCACCGAGAGGAGCAGTGTTGAACCACATGCTTTCTTTTGAAGAGGGCCAGGGCATTAATCATACCAGGCCAATGGACAGACAGGGCAGGGTTTACCACTTCCTTTGAAGACGTCAAAAAGATCTGAAGTGCTGCAAACAGCATCACTTAAGGGCTCTTCAAAGCCTCCCAAATGCTAGCCATCTTACACCACCATCTGAAACGGGAAACATCTCATTAGGGGACCCTACTGTCAACTTGATGAAGCAGAACATGTAATTCATCTTTGGAGCCAATCATGCTGACAGCCATTTTGATTTAGCTTCTTTTTGAATCAGTTTCCCTATCACATTCATAATGAATTACACTAAATAGCTCATAGTGTCCTGGCAAAGCCAGTGTCCATGAGACGGTACTTAGCAGCTGGGATCTGCACATGCTGGAAGGCCACTTCAGTGTCACTCTGAGGAAGGCTACTGTGATTGCCCCCATTTTGCAGATGGACAATTTGACAGCAAGCAATTAGTTATGATTACGTAACTAGTTTGAATATCCATTCTAGCTAACTTTGTCCAAGATCTAGCCAAGTGACCTTGGTCAGTCACCTAATCTCTCTGAAACTATTTATTCATCGATTATATAAAGAGATTGGGTTTGATAATCTCTAAAGTAATTTCCAAAAACATTACTTTTGATGTTCTGACTCTTCTCAACTCATAACTTCGAAAAGTGCTGGATACAAATCCAAGTGGCGAAAACCACGGAAACTCAATCTTGACCATCATGAGCCAATGGAAACTTTCTGCAAAGATGACATGTTCCATGACTCATGAGCCAGTACGGTGGCTACTAGCCGCCCATTGCTAGTGAGTCCTGGAAATGTGGTTCACGAGACTAATAGAACCTGAACTGTTTAATTTGATTTGATTTTTATGAACTCAAATTAAAAATTAAATAGCCACATGCTGCCATTGTCTACAGAACTGGATAGCACAGGTCTAGACAGAGACGTGCATTTCCATGGTAAGTGAAATTGTGAGAGGCCTGGCAATGAGGAGGAAGAGGAAACAGGAATTCTTGAAATATAAAGAACTACTTTTTTTATATTTTTGATATCATTCAAAAATTTCCACGGTAGAAACCCTGGGCCAGGTGGCAGATTCCCACTTCATCTCTTTCATATAAGGCTATCTTTTAATCCCCAACAAGGAAGCTACACGTAATAGTTTCCTGGGTGGGATATCATACAAACAGAATCACCATATAATACATCATCCAAATTGTGACACTTTTGACAGTGAAAGGTGTCACTATGAATAATGATGACAGAAAAACAGGTATTTACCAGGACTATCCAAGGCAAACCTGGACATAGTCACCTAAATTCAGGAGGTCCTGCAATCGCAGATTCTCTGGCAGCAAGGGCCCTAGCAGTCAAAGTTAGGGCTTCTATCAGGATACATGCTGCAAAATATTTTACAAAATGCAGCATGCAA
This sequence comes from Equus quagga, assembly GCF_021613505.1. Lineage (NCBI taxonomy): Eukaryota > Metazoa > Chordata > Mammalia > Perissodactyla > Equidae > Equus > Equus quagga. The sequence goes on along the minus strand of NW_025793292.1, from coordinate 7,634 downwards.
TGCCTGGGATGCTTCCTAAAAATACAGACTCATCAGTCCCAGCTTAGACTTAATAATCAACATCTCTAGAGGTGGAATTACTAAATTACTGAGCAATTCTGAATTACTGAGTAATCTGAATTACTGCAAATTGAGTTTCAGTAAAATCTGAATGACTTTGTAATTCTTACATACGAACCAAAATCTAGAGAAAGATGGTGTCTAGAGATTCTAGCCAATGAAGCAAAATTTAACGCCACCAAGAGATGGGGGATGGGCACTATCGTTTCCAGTTTGTATTAATGGCACCAGTTGTATACTGTCTTTGACAAGTATTGTTCTTGAACTCTGTGTTGGAGTGCTCAAAAACGTTCTAAGGAAGAGAGGTCAACACATTGTATCCACTCTGATCCTTGATGTCTCCAGATCCTTCTAACTTCAGCCTTCCTGAGACTGACCACCTCAGGGATGCTGAAAAAACAAACATGATTTATTCTACCCTATCTTTCTAGCATTGGAGTAGACAGAGAGACTAAAACAAGCAAACCAATGAACATTCCAGACTGAGGTAAGTGCTGTGAAGAAAATTCAACAGCCGGATGAGACGCTAGAATGTAAGACACATGAAGGCAGGGATTGCGATTTCTCCTGTTCGCTACTTTGTTTCCAGTGCCTAGGACAGCACCTGAAATACAGCAGACACTCAATAAATAGTTGTTCTATGAACAGATATAATGGAGGGGCAGGAAAGAACCACTTTAGGTAAAGTAAATGGGCCTCTCTGAGGAAGTAACCTTTCAACTAAGATTTTTATACGAAAAGGAGGCAGGCTGGGAAGACCATCACAAAGAACTTTCTTGGCAGAGTAAACAGCAAGTACAAAGGCCCTGAGGTTACAGCAAGCTTGTCCTGTTCAATAAATAGAACAAAGTCCTGTGGCTCAGCATAGTACTAGGTACTAGGTGACCATGGTACTAGGTGAGGTCAGTGGGATAGCCTGGGACCAGGCCATATAGGGCCTTGTGGGAAGCCAGTGGTTTCAAAGCAGGGAAGTCATATGATCTGGTTTATGATTTGCAAGTTTATTTAACTACTCTGTAGAGAATGACCTGTGGGAGCACAAGAGTGGAACTAGGTACACCACTTGTCAAGCGGTTGTAAGACCGCAGATGCGAGATTGTGGAGACATCAACTAGGGCATCAAGCAGAGGAGATGGGCAAAAGTGGGCAGATAATGGATATATTTTGGAGGCAGAGCTAGCAGGAGTGGCTGATGGCTTGGATATGGCTGATAAGGCAAAGACAGAAGTACAGATTGGTGAGGTCTGAGGTTCTGGCTGGACAGCGAGTGTTTTCCAAACCACGTTTCAATGAGATCCGATCTTTCACATGTTCATGTGCTCTAGAGACCTGAATCCACACACGCCTGGGTTAAAGGTGCCCCCTCCCCTCAACCCCACCTCCAGGAAAAGATTGAACCTTCATCTTGAGTACAGAAGGGTCCATACTGTCAAAACCATAGGGGCACTTGCCTGGTTTGAAAATCTGTAGGCTCAGCTGAAAAGCCACTCATCTCCCTTAAAATGAGTTATGGCAACAAAGTCTAACAGGCCTCCCCCATAGGGATATTCTCGCCCCTTAGCCAACTTGGGGAAATGGAGTTTTAGTCATTAAAGTACCAGAAAGTAGCAAGCGGGGAGCTGGTCAGAATCCCCAAGACAGAGCTATCGGACGGTCTAGATGGGCTCCAGGAAACAGCACTGAGATCAAACAGAGAGGTGCCCAAAGCCACGGTCAAGACTGGGAACCAAGACTCTGTAACTAAAGAAACGGTCAAAGTGAAAGGTTTCTGAGATATGAGGAGCAATCACAGGGGACCCAGTGGACTTTACCAGATGGCATAAATTCTTCCCGGGACCTCCTGGCGTTAGGCCATGCCTCAAAGGCACACAGAACACCTGGTGACCATCACCTTAGCAACAAACAGCGTCGGGGAAGATGAAAGTGTTTGCTATAAATACCAAATTAATTACAGAAAAATGACTCTGTTTTTGCATTGCTCATTTCATCACATAATAGTGTTTAAGGCAACACTTCTTCAACAAAAACAAATAAAATTAGATACTGCCAATATGTCACCTTTGTGTATGAAAACGACTCAGCTGAATCTTGAAGGACGTTCCCACTGATTGCCTATTGTCGTAGCTGAGATTGGAGGCACAGAAAGCATGGCTTCTGATTGTTACAGCCATGACAAGAAAGGCCTCCAGTCACATCTTATTAATTTACTGTGGAACAGAATGTCACATTGACATTTCAAATTACCCTGTTGCTTTGTTCACAGGATTATTTTGAGCTTAAACTCATTGAGCTTCTAGCCTGGCTCTTTATACGAACTAAGGACTCTAATCTCCTGATGTCTCGACCTGCACACAAGACTAGATTTTACTATTTATAAAAATGATTAACAGCCCAATCTTCAGGGTCAAACAGGCGTGGGTCTCCTTGGGCAAAAGATTTATCCTCTCTGTGACTTAGTTTCCTCATTTGTGGTAAGGAAAAGAATCATACCTGCCTTATATGCTTCTTATGAAGATTGAATACAATAACATACGAAAGACATTTACACTCTCCCAACAAAAGGCAAATCATAGTAAAATATTAACGACAACAGTAGCAGCTAACGTTTTTATCACTGCCTGATCGTCAGGCCTTTATCTACATAATTTAAATATATTTATTGACTTAATTCTCATGGCAAGTCCCTAAATTAGACCCTATAATTATTATCCCCACCATGCAGCTGAGGAAGCTGGGCACCTGAAGCATAGATCATTTGTCAGGAGCCCAGCTCAGGCATGCTGCTTTGTGTCTATCTAGATTTCTTGACACACCCACCTGTCCAAGTTGAGATCTCCAGCCCAAACTGCACCCTGAAATCCAAGCTCACATAAGCAATATCCAACTGCTCCCTCATCTTCCCCTC
>NW_025793292.1:1998-4573 GCF_021613505.1 Equus quagga | reverse complement strand
TTCCCCACGTCAGTTTATGGCGGCTCCATGCTTCCAGAAGCTAGCAGTCACTGTGTGTGCCTCTCTTTCTCTCAAGCCACACATCTACTCCATTAGGAAGCAATTACTGGCTCTACTTAAAGTATATCCAGAAGTCAACTGCTTCACACCACCTCCTCTGGACCACCCCGGCCCGAGCCAGCATCATCTCTTGCCAGGATCGCTGTAGCCTCCTGACATGTCATTCCAAATCTTGTGCCCTCATGACCCTTCATTAAATACTCAACCCAGCAGGCAGAGACATCTCAATACCTTCCAATGGGGAGTCTTCCAATGACTCCCCACCCCACTGAGGGTAAAAGTCAAAATTTTTACAAGGCCCTACATAATGTGGTCCCTGCTATCCTCTCTGACCTTGCCCTCTACTCTTTTCTCTCTCTCCCTTACTCTGTTCCAGCCACATGGCACCTGCTGTTTCTGGAACACACCAGGAACACTGCTACCTCAGGGCCTTTGCACTTACTATTCCTTCTTCCTTGAATGCTGTTCTACCAGATATTGACATGGTGCCTTCTTTTACTTCCTGGTCTCTACTTACTGAGACCTTTCCCTCCATCTTCCTGGGATCCTATCCTCCTCCCTTGCTTTATTTTTCTCCATCTTTTTTGTCATCATCTAACATACTATGTATTTTGCTTATTTGTTTTGTTTATTATCTGTCTTCCCCAGTAGAAAGTAACTTCAATGAGGGCAGGGACTTTTGTCTGTTTTGCTCATTGCCGTATTCCTCATGCCTAGACCATGCCTGGCACACAGAGAATGCTCAATATATATCGGATAAATAAATGATTGAGTAAGCACCCCTTCCGTTAGGAGCCAAAACCATGCAGCGACATGCTGTATAAAACGATGAACTCCAGAATGGCTTCCTTGTCCATAGTCTCTCCCGAAGTTTTGTGCCTTTCTTCATGTCCAATCTTGGAGACTCATTTCTGCAGACTAAGTCTTATTAATCTACAAATACTCATAAGAAGGAGGATAGTAATAAGCTATTATCAGTCAATAGTCCCTTAATTAAAATTTGTCAGTGGAATCTTCCTGCCTTGTGAATTACCTGAGAACACGTTCATATAGAAGTGAAGCAGAAGATGACTAGGGAGACGGACGTGCCAAGGGAATGACCGATGTCGATAACCTGATGTTGGGCATGTGGGATGCGGCAGAGGAGGGGTCAGAAGGACCGACATGGGAAGGAGGACACCACAAGGAGAGAGGAATTTCTCTTCCTACAGATTTGCCTCCAGCTGCTCCAGAATCTTCAGGAAGAGAACTTAAGCCACTGGTACCACCTCTCGGGCTCAAATGAGCACCTTGGCCTTTTATTTTTTCCTTCCTCTTTACTCCTTTGCTTGACTACAAGATCCAAGAGTTAGTATTCTGTCCTTTTCTCTGCCAGCCTACCAACACCTACCTCAGTTCTCAGGTTTCTCTATCACCCACAACCGGAAACGGAACAAAAGCAATGTCTCCAGCTCCCCGTAATGCAGCCTTCTGTACCTTGAGTCCTTTGGCAGCCTGGCTCAGGCAGGACAGATGCTCTCAGCTGACTCTTATCAGAGTCACTTAGAGAGTTAGAAAAAATAGCGACTAGCTTTTTACTTGTTCTGTGGTGGGGCCAAAGAATTGGAGAATTGCCCAGGTGATTTGAAGGTACAGCCAGGGTTGAAAGTGACAATGGTGGAGTCTGCAGGGCCTACACGGAGAAGACCTGGGTTCAAGGCCCTGGCCCAGCTCTCACCAGGTGGCAAAGTCACGTCATCTTTCTGAATTGGATCCCAGATCATAAAAATAACCACTCATTTTTTGGGATCATTGTAGAGATTAAATAAAATATTATGTGAAAGTGTTTATGAAGGGCTGCACTACTATTGGATAGTTATTCAGTGGGCCCGAGGGAGAAATTAGAGAACACTTGAATCAAGAAAACGCAGAGGGATCCAGGGGATTCCACACCAGATGATTCCAGACATCTGTTTCCCTACCTACCGGCTATGACGACACAGGGAGAGGATGTCCACAAAAGGACAGGAAATGCAGATCCCTGCCAGTGGGCTGTTCCACCGCAGGTTTCAACAGAATTGATCTTTCAATCAACAAAGCAATCTAAACCACTATACAAAACATAGACAATGCTGATATTCTTGTTTTTTATTTTTTATTGCAGTAATATTGGATTATAACATTATATAACTTTCAGGTGTACATCGCAATATATTTCAAATTCTGTGTAGATTACATCATGGTCACCAGCCAAAGACTAATTGCAATCCATAACCGCATGCACGTGCCTAATTCTTAACAAAAAAATAAAAATTATTCATAATCCAACCACCCATTGATCACCATTATTACCAACTTGATATTATTCCAAACTTTAATGCATAAAGACGCACAAATATGCAAGGAAAAGAGCATATCATATAGATTGTTCTGTAACATCCTTTGTTCACTTAATATGACATACATATCTTTTAACATCAATGAATACAGCTCTTTGCATCATTGTCTAAAGACCTCATAGTAATCAATCTCTGAG
>NW_025793292.1:0-1949 GCF_021613505.1 Equus quagga | reverse complement strand
TGCAGTATATCCTTGTACGTATTTCACTATTCAGTTGTCCAGTTATTTTCGTAAATTCCAAGTAGAAAAATTGCCAAACACAAAGTGAGAAAAATAAGTAAAAATTTTAATAGGGTTTTTTATTATAAGAAAATACAGGACTTTTAAAAATTCAAGCAACATATGGTAGCTGCTCAGGAAAATCTATGTCCTCTTATTCCACCTGGGCTTGCAGCCGGACAAAATTTCCCAGCCTCTCTTGAAGCTGGGTGTGACCACAGGACTAAGTTTTAGCCCATAGAATGTGTGCTCAGTGGTAGATGCCACATGCCAGCCTGGCCTGTTAAAACTTCTCATGAAATTCTCCTTTGTCTCTTATCCCCTTTGCTGGTGGACTTTGCTTTGGAAGCTAAGTGTTGAAGGTGGCAGAGCCTCCATCAGCCTGGAGCCCTAAATGACCATGACAAACATAGCCCACCCCCTGCTAAACTGGAACGAGATTAGACTATTTACTTAAGCAAGAAAAACCTTCTATTGTGTTAGGACCATTATACACCTTGGGATCTATTTGTAACAGAAATTAGACCTCCTTAATGAATACACAAATGCATACGTTAAAGTGGCATCTGCCATATCAAAACTGTAACGTATGTGGCATTGGCTCCTCTTCCAAGAGCATATGGTAGAGAAACTTTCAACAGAGGCTCAAAAGATGAAGATCCAGGGTATATAGTGATGAGACATTTGGTAAAACCTCTCTCAAATTCTGTGTAGATGACATCATGTTCACCACCCAAAGACTAATTACCATCCATTACCACACACATGTGCCTAATCATCCCTATTGTCCTCTAGAGGGGAGGAGGGGAGTAACTCTCTAGTAACCACCAATCCAAACGCTGTCTCTATGTTTGTTCTTGTTTTTATCTTCCATTTACAAGGGAAATCATATAGTTTGTCTCCCTCTGACTTATTTCACTTAGCGTAATGCCCTCAAGGTCCATCTGTGTTACCACAAATGGCAAGATTTTATCCTTTTATGGCTGAGTAGTATTCCATTGTGTATATATACCACATCTTCTTTATCCATTCGTTCCTTAATGGGCACCTAGATTGCTTCCAAGTCTTGGCTATTGTGAATAATGCTGCGATGAACAGATGGGTGCATGCATCTTTATGCATTCGTGTTTTCATGTTCTTTGGATAAATACCCAGCAGTGGAATAGCTGGATCACATGGTACTTCTATTCTTAATTTTTTGAGGAACCTCCATACCGTTTTCCATAGTGGTTGCACCAGTTTGCACTGGCACCGGCAGTGTATGAGGGTTCCCTTCTCTCCACATCCTCTCCAACACTTATTGTTTCCTGTCTTAATTACAGCCATTCTGACAGGCATAAGGTGATATCTCACTGTAGTTTTGAGTAGTATTTCCCTGATAGTGATGTTGAGCATCTTTTCATATGCCTGTTGGCCATCTGTATATCTTCTTTGGGGAAATGTCTGTTCAGATCTTTTGCCCATTTTTCATTTGGGTTGTTAGATTTTGGGGGTTGAAATGCATGAATTCTTTACATATTTTGGATATTAACACCTGATCAGATATACGGTTTGCAAATATCTTCTCCCAGTTGTTAGGTTGTCTTTTCTTTTTGTTGATGGTTTCCTTTGCTGTGCAGAAGTTTCTTAGTTTGATGTAGTCCCATAAACAAAAATTAACTCAAAATGGAGTAAAGAGTTGAATATAAGACCTGAAACCATGAAAATTCTAGAATTTGTCTTCTTCAGACATAGGTCACCAGACCGTTAGCAACCACATTGGGATATGATTCAGAAGACAGTACATCACCCTGGGACCCTGCCTTTGAATCTCAGACAGCATTTGGGTGGAACATTGAGTTATCTCCCATAGGGAAGAGGGTAAGTATGTTCTCTATGTGGACAGAAGGGAGAACCTAGATATTTGGTGA
>NW_025793291.1:0-36535 GCF_021613505.1 Equus quagga | reverse complement strand
GAATTCTACCAAACTTTTAAGGAAGGAATTATGTCAATTCCCTACAATCTCTTTCAGAGGACATAAGCGGAGGGAATACTCCCTAATTCATTCTATGAGGCCAGAATTACCCTAATACCAAAACCAGACAAAGACATCACAAGAAAAGAAAACTACAGACAAATATCTCTCATGAACTTAGATGCAAAAACCCTCAACAAAATATTAGCAAATCAGATCCAAAAATGTAAAAAGAATTATACAACCAAGTGGAATTTATCCTAGATATTCCAGGTTGATTCAACTTTTGAAATCTATTAATGTAATCTATCACATAACACACTAAAAAAGTGTGTAATGAATATGACCATACAAATAGAGGCAGAAAAAGCATTTAACAAAAATCTAGCACTCACCCATGATAAAAACTCTCAGTAACTAGTAATAGAGAACTTTCTCAACTTGATAAAGAACATCTACAAAAAACCTACAGCTAACATTATACTTAATGGTGAGAAACTTGAAGCTTTCCCACTAAGATCAGGTACAAGGCAAGGACGTCCCCTCTCACCACTCCTTTTCAACATTGTACTGGAAGTCTTTGATAATGTAATAAAGTAAGAGAAAGAAATAAAAAGTATACAGATTGGGAAGACTTAAAACTGTCATTGTTCACAGATTATATAATTGTCTATGTAGAAAATCCAAAAGAATTGACAAAAAAACTCCTGGAACTAAAAAGCAATTATACTAAGGTTATGTGATGCAAGGTTAATATCAATAGTCAATTGCTTTTCTATATACCAACAATGAATAAGTGGAATGTGAAATTAAAAACACAGTACCATTTACATTAGCACTCCTAAAAGCAAAATACTTAGGTATAAATGTAACAAAATACGTACAATATCTGTATGAGGAAAACTATAAAACTCTGATAAATGAAATCAAAGAACTAAATAAATGGAGAGATATTCCACGTTCATAGGTGGAAAGACTCAATATTGTCAAGATGTCTGTGTTTCCTAACTTGCTCTATAGATTCAATCAATGCAACCCCAATCAAAATCCCAGCAAGTTATTTTATGGATATTGACAAATTGATTCTAAAGTTTATATGGAGAGGAAAACGACCCAGAATAGCCAACACAATATTGAAGGAGAAGAACAAAGTTGGAGGATTGATGCCACCCAACTTCAAGATTTACTATAGAGCTACAGTAATTGAGACAGTGTGGTATTGGTGAAAGGATAGACAAATAGATCAACAGAACAGAATAGAGAGCCCAGGAAAGAGATTCCCCATAAATACAGTCAACTAATCTTTGACAAAGAAGTAAAAGCAATACAGTGGAACAAAGATATTCTTTAAATAAATGGTGCTAGAACAACTGGACATCCACATGCAAAAAAGGGACTCTAGACACAGACCTTACACCCTTCACAATAATTAACTTGAAATGGGTCATAGACCCAAAAGTAAAATGCAAAACTATAAAAATCCTACAAGATAACATAGAAGAAAACCTAGATGACCACGGGTATGGTGATGGCTTTTTAGATATAACACTAAAGACGTGATCTATGGAAGAAATAATTGATAAGCTGGATTTCATTAAAATTAAAAACATCTGCCTCTGTGAAAGACAATGTCAACAGAATGAGAAGACAAGCCACAGACTGGGAGAAAGATTTGCAAAAGACACATCTGACAAAGGACTGTTATTCAAAATATACAAAGAATTCTTAAAACTCAACAACAAGCAAAGAAACAACCCAATTAAAAATTAAGCCAAAGACCTTGACACCTCACTAAAGAAGAAATACAGATGGCAAATGAGCACGTGAAAAGATGCTCCACAACATATGTCATCAGGGAAATGCAAATTAAAACAACAATGAGATACCACTATATACCTATTAAAATGGCTAAAATCCAGAACACTGACACCACTAAATGCTGGCAAGGAGCAACGGGAACTCTCGTTCATTGCTGGTGGGAATGCAAATGGTACAGTCACTTTGGAAGACAGTTTGGCAGTTTCTTACAAAACTAAACATACTCTTACCATATAATCTAGCAATTGAGCTCCCTGGTATTTACCAAAAGGAGTTGAAAACTTATGTCCACATGAAAACCTACAAACAGATGTCTAGAGCAGCTTTACTCATAATTGTCAAACTTGGAAGCAATCAAGATATCCTTCAGTAGGTGAATAGATAAATAAACTGTGGCACATCCAGACAATGGAATATGATTCAGTGCTAAAAAGAAATGAGTGATCAAGCCATGAAAAGACATGGAGGAAACTTAAATGCATATTACTAAGTGAAAGAAGTCAATCTGAAAAGGCAATATACTGTACGATTCCAAGTATATGACACTCTGGAAAAGGCAAAACTATAGAGACAGGAAGATCAGTGGTGGTGGTGGGAGGAGGGGTTGGTGATGAATAGGCAGAGGACAGAGGATTTTTAGGGCAGTTAAATACTCTGTATGATATTATAATAATGGGTATATGTCATTATACATTTGTACAAATCCCTAGAATGTACAACACCAAGAATGAACGCTGAGATAAACTATGGACTTTGGGTGGTTACGATGTTTCAATGTGGATTCATCCTTGGTAAAAAATGTACCACTCTGGTGAGTGATGTTGATAATGGGGGAGGCTACGCTTGAGTAGGGGCAGTGAGTATATGGGAAATCTCTGCACCTTCCTCGCTTTGTTGTAAGTCTAAAACTACTCTACAAAAAAATTAAGTCTTTAAAACAAATGACTAGCCTCAGGAACATGGGAGACAACAGCAAAAGGTCTAACACTGTGCAACTGGAGTCCCCGCGTGAGAGGAAAGACAGAATAGCGCAGAGATTTTCTCAAAGGTACAACAAATTCAAGAAGCTCAGTAAGATAAGTTAGAAAAAACTGCATCTAGTCACACCACAGTGGAAGTGTTGAAAACCAAAGGGAAAGAGAAAATATTGAAAGAGCTAGAGAAAAAGACACATTACATACAGTGGAATATGGCAGACTCTCCTTTGACCAAACTTCCATCAAGCTCCTCTGAGTTCTCTCTCTGACTAGGCCTGGATCTTGGGCTCTGTCCCTGGTCCACTTAGTCTGGTTTGAGGAAGAATCCTGCTGAGTCAGAGTAGCAAAAATCTCCCACTGGCTGTCTGATGGCCCTCGGTATCTGATCAAATTCCTCAACCTCTACCCTCAATATCTCATCGCCCTGGTTTGCCTTCAGCAAGAATCCTGTAGAGCAGGCCTAGGAAGAAGCCCCCTATCCCTGATGTTTCCTCTTAGTAATTCTTCATTTACTGACCCCTACCCTGCTCCACGGCTGTAAATCTCCACTCGTCCCTGTTGTATTCAAAGTTGAGCCTGACCGCTCTTGCCTACTGCAAAACCCCATGGCACTAGTCCCTTCTTGAATATCAGTTCTTCCTTATCATCTTTAACAAGTGTCATGAATAATTTTTCTTTAAAAATATCAATTCCAGGGGCTGGCCCAGTGGCGCAGCGGTTAAGTTTGCAAGTTCCGCATCTCAGCAGCCCAGGGTTCGCCGGTGCGGATCCTGGGTGCAGACATGGCACCGCTTGGCAAAAGCCATGCTGTGATAGATGTCCCACATACAAAGTAGAGGAAGATGGGCATGGATGTTAGCTCAGGGCCAGCCGTCCTCAGCAACAAAAAAAGAGGAGGATTGGCAGTAGTTAGCTCAGGGTTAATCTTCCTCAAAAAACAACAAAAAAAACCCCCAATTCCAAAGACCTCTGACTTCTCATCACATATCATGGAAGGAGACTGTAAAACACTCTAATTAAAAGAGAGAGATTATCAGAACTGATTTTAAAAAAGTGAGACCCATTTGCACGCTATTCACCAGATATATACTTTAATATAAAGACCAGTTAAAAGCAAATGGGTTGAAAAAGATACCATGTAAACTGCAAGCACAGGCAGGCTGGAGTGGCTGGAGTGGTACCCCAAAGACCTACAATCCTTAACGTGTGTGCCGAATAATAGATTCTTAAAATATGCAAAGAAGCAACTGAGAGAATTAAAGGGAGAATAAAAATTCTACAGTTATAGTTGGGGATCTTAACACCCTCTCTCAGCAATTAAAAGAACAAAAAAGTCACACATAATTGAGAGAACAGAAAAAATTAGTAAAAATAAAGGTGATCTGAAAAAGAATCATCTTGATATAATTGATATTTATGGAACACTATATCCTATAGATTAGACATTTTTTTCTCACATACGTGGTACATTTACCAAGACAGACCAAATTTATGGAAGAATATGACCCAAGCTCAAACTCATACCTCATCTGCAGATGGTCTAGACAGCACAACCAAATACACCTTTGTAAGGACATTAGCTGAATATGACATTTACTTGCTTACAAATCTTCCATTACTTTCCATTGCCTAGAAGGTGAATGTCAATCTCTTCAGGTTGACATACCCACCCCTCTGAGTCATGACTCATAAGAGTCCATTCCACATAATTTTTATTTTGGCTGTAGTTGATATGGACTCTATTATCTGCCAAAGATGCATCATTGCACATTTGACTGCCAAGTCTTCACTCATTTTTTCCCACTACCTTTTATGCCCTCCCTGATGTCGTCACTCAGGATCATCTGCATCCTCCGAGGTTCAGCTCAGTTACTTTTCCCTCATGGTGTCTGCTCTGATCACTGAGGCTGGAGGTCCCCTCCCTCTTTACTGAGCTCCAGTGAACTGAGTTTCTGTCACCCGTCACACACTGATTCTTGATGAAATGATCTGGCCTTGAGGAGAAGGGACATTTGGACTGTGGTCAGTTACAGTCAAAAGCAGATTGGGCAAGCATGGAGCAGGCAGGCAAAGAGAGAGCCACTTCCCAGCTCAGCCTTCTGCAGGACTTGACATTAAAGAATTAATCTGGCTGCTTCTTGCAAAAAATTGCAAGTAAATTGCTGAAGAGGATGTGAATGACTGGCTTTTGAAATATCTCAAATTGCCTGTAAATAAACCTAAAGCAAATGTTAACTGTTCCTCTGAAATGCCACGTGAAGAATTAAGCTTCTTTTTCTCCAGGGAGATCCTTCTTTATTAGTAACCAGTCAAAACTGGCAGACAGTTATTGATCTCCCATTAAATGCAAGGAACTGAGATACATGTGCAGTTGATGGCTTTTTAAAAATAAGAAACTAGTCTCGAGCAAGAGCAAGGTAGCAGTTCAAAGTATAAAAGTGACAGATACTCTATGCCATAGCTTTGGGAAGGAGATGGAGGAATTGTCTGCTCACAGCAGGTTCAGGCTGCAGGGATTTCCAGAAGGTAAAGAAGGACATTGAAGCACAGCACCAGTACCACTGTGGTGGGAAATGGTTCACCTACCTTCTCCAGGGAGAGCAACTCATGATAGGGAAGTTATGGTTACAAAGCAAAACCAAGCAAAGCAAGGAGATGCCATTTGATTTGGTGCACATTTTAAATCTGTCTTAAATCTTCTAGAAAATACCAGCTCCATGCAGACTTATACAGGAAGCAACCTTGTGCATGGTTGGAAGATCGAGATAGCTCATGGTTGGAAGGAATAAGGGCGTGACTTTTCCACTTGTAGTCCTGGTTATTTTTTTTTTAAATGATCAAAACTGTGTATTTGGGGGCCGGCCCAGTGGCATAGTGGTTAAGTTTGTGCGCTCTGGTTCGTTGGCCTGGGTTTGTGGCTTTGCATCCTGGGCATGGACCTACACATCGCTCATCAAGCCACGCTGGGTTGTGTCCCACATACAAAATAGAAGAAGATTGACACAGATATTAGCTCAGAGCCAATCTTCCTCACCAAAACAAAACAAAACAAAAAACTGTGTATTTGGGGATGACTTGAGTAACAGTGCTGGAGGGGACCAGAGTATGTTGGCAGCGAGTCCTCTTAAGTTAGACTTTGCTGTCTTACAGATTTATTTCAAATAAACAGAGAGATTTATATTCTTTAATTTTAACTCTTGTACATAGGAAACTATTCTAAGATTTAATTCCTTTTAGAAAAATTTTTTTGAAGATGTATTTTATTTATTTTTTTTATTGTGGTAACATTGGTTTATAACATTATATAAATTTCAGATGTACATCATTTTATTTTGATTTCTGTGTAGATTACATCATGTTCACCACCCAAAGACTAATTACAATCCATCACCACACATACGTGCCTAATCACCCGTTTTGCCCTCTCCCCTCCCCCTTCCCCTCTGGTAACCACCAATCCAATCTTTGTCTCTATCTGATTGTTTGTTGTTGTTTTTATCTTCTACTTACGAGTGAGATCATTCAATATTTGACTTTCTCCCTCTGACTTATTTCGCTTACCTTAATACCCTCAAGGTCCATCCATGTTGTCACAAATGGCCAGATTTCATCCTTTTTATGGCTGAGTAGCGTCCCATTGTGTATATATACCACATCTTTATCCATTCATCCCTTGATGGACACCTAGGTTGCTTCCAAGTCTTGGCTTTTGTGAATAATGCTGCAGTGAATATAGGGGTATATATATCTTTACGCATTTGTGTTTTCATGTTCTTTGGATAAAAACCCAGCAGCGGAATAGCTGGATCATTTGGTATTTCTATTCTTAATTTTTGAGGACTCTCCATACTGTTTTCCATAGTGGCTGCACCAGTTTACATTCCCACCAGCTGTGTATGAGAGTTCCTTTTTCTCCACATCCTCTCCAACACTTGTTATTTCTTGTCTTGTCAATTGTAGCCATTCTCACAGGCGTGTGGTGAAATCTCATTGTAGTTTTGATTTGCATTTCCCTAATAATTAGTGATCCTAGTGATGTTTCGTTTTCCACACTAAACATCTCCTCCGGTGGAGTTTATGGACCCTCACTATTCAAAGTGTAGTCCATAGACCAGAAACCGCAGCATCCCCTGGGGGTTTGCTAGAAATGTAGCATTTCAGGCTTCACCTCAGACCTACTGAAAACACAACCTGCATTTAACGAGATTTCACAAAATTCATTTGCACGTTAAAGTGTGCAAGGAGCACAGTTATAATACTCATCCAAGGGCCCAATCTGGACAAAAAATAGCCAGAACAGAAAGAAAGAGGTGTTTGCCTCATAGCAAGCCCAGAAGGAGGCAAATATCAACACAGATAAATGATGTTTATAAGTGTGCTTAAAGGACTGGAAATTATTAGACCTTTAGAATTTCATAGTTTTCAGTCTACTTTTTTACAAGAAAACACTTAGTGGGCACAGGATGAGAAAGAAGGTAGGTGTGGAGTGTTGAAGTAAATCCTGGTTCTTATGTGGGCTCTGTGAGGTCCATTTTATGGGAATTTGAGCCCAAGGCAGGGGAACTTTGAGGAAGACACCAGGAAACTGCACTCAACTTTGTAAGCTTAGAGCATCTCATCGTGGATGTTTTAGAAAGGGGTGATTTTGGTTTGGACATCTCATTATGCATTTAAAGAGACCCATAATATGCTAATAAACATAACGGTAATTTTAAAACAACTTATATCTCCAAACTGATGATTAGGAAAGCACATGCATTTTGAAAATTTCCTAGCTGTCCCTACCCGCAACTTTCTCATGTTCTTCTGACCCCAGTTAAATGGGGTCAGGTTGGGATTGAGGTCTGGCAGGATGACAGGTCCTGGTGCTCGTGACAGCTCTAGAACCCCCGCGGCTCCCGTCCCCAGGTGAGTAACCACACACGTCTCCTGGGAGAGGCCCCACTGTTAGGCACTCAGGGGAGGTTGTATTGCTGGTAGCCTGCCACATGCCCCTCTTGCCGTGAAGGGTCCCTGTAGGGGGAAGCATACACACAGAGGGAGACAGATCACCAGCTTGGTGAATGGCGATTACTCACTGATCCAGGTCTGTGTGCTGAAAGCTTAATGTGTGAAGACATCGTTGGCCAGGAGACCAAAGAGAGATCTTTCATTCTTTTCTGCCTTGAGTCAGAAGGGCTGGCCTGAGGAGCAGACCCATCCATCTGATCAATCAGTAGCACATGGCCAGGCTGCTCCACCCACCCTGTCACAGCACGGTGGAGCTTAGGGGTACTGTCAGTCTCCCTAGGGTGACATTTGAGTTCAGCTTTGCACGATGCAAGATATTTCAATAGACGTACAAGGAGAAAGGAGGTCACAGGGAGGAAAGTGAGGGGATGTTGAGGAAGGACTCATGTCGGTCAGGAGGCAGGTTACCAGGAGGGCACTGATGTGACCAAGCCTCAGTGGGGTCATGATGTGGAAGATGGCAATGCTGGTGCCAGGCGCCTGACCTCCACCTGGCAGAGAATGGGGAACCACTGGGTGTCTCTGAGCAAGGGAGAGAAATGATGTGACTGGAACCTCCCTCTGGGAAGCTAAGCCTGGCTGTGGGTGAGGCGCCCGTGGGCAAGGGAGAGCCTGGAGGCAGGAGACCAGTGAGAAGCTGAGGCTGGCACGGAGGAAGGGGTGGGGGAATGGAGAGGAGAGGGCACTGCTGAGGAGCCAGCGACAGGAATTTAAAGACTCCCAGAGCTTTCCAAATACGGATACCTGTGTTCTGCCCCCAGAGGGTCTATCTCATTGGTGTGGTGGGGCCTGGGCAGGGATGGCTATGGAAGCTCCCAGGTGGGGCCAGTGTGCAGCCAAGATGAGGACCACTGCTCTGAACAGCCCCTCGTTTTACTGCCGGGGGAAGTGAGGACCCAGGAGGGAAGGGGCTGGGCTCAGGGCCTTGGGTCTGGAACCCCAGAATCCTGACGGTACATCCAATGAGTGCTGTAACCGAGGTGCTGGAGAAAGGGGGAGAGAATAAGAGAACAGAATCCAGGGCTGGTGGGGTAGACCCTTGGAGGGTGCCTCCATCTACAGAGGGGAGGAAGGAGGAAGGTAGCAGAGGAGACAGAGGAGCTGGCTGAGAGGAAGGAACCAGCCACGGGGGAGGTGGAGGGATGCTAACACTGTTGCAGGCCTGGGAGATCAAAGCAGAGCGGACTGGGGAAAGGTCTTTGGGACCGGCCATTGGGAGGTCACTGGGGGGGCAGCATAGCTTAATGGTTTACAGAGTCCCAGAGCCAGACTGCCCGAAAGGCATTTGGGGGCCACGTGAGAACATCATGTGTCTCCATTAGCTCACCAGCTGTGTGACTTCGGACATGTTAATTTGTCTCTCTATGCCTCAGTTTTCTCATCTGTCAAATGCGTATAATATTAGCACCTGACTAGTAGGATGGTCATGAGTTTAAATGGGCTAATACATGTAAAACACTTAGGATGGTGCCTGGCACAGTGTGTGTGTGTATGATCAATATCACGCTAGCTTTCATTGTTGTGGTTATTATTGATGGTGACCTTTGACAATTTTCATTGGGTGGTGGGAGAGGTGTCAGATTTTATAACTACCTTACAGGCATCTGCATCTCAGCCAGCAGTTCCTTAGCATAATCTCCATGTTGGCTCTTGCTAGAGCGTTTAGAAACATGCTTGCAGTTTTGTTTGCAGAAGTGAGGCTGACCTAACCATGTCTAGTTTCACTGGGGCCTTTTTGTGATGGAATGGATTGTCTACACTGGCACTTCAGCATCTTATACCCTCTCCCTGAATTTCAATAACTCAGTTCCACTAAATTAATCTGATCAGCACATTTTAGCTGGCTCAGTTGCAGGGGAAACACCGTTACCCTGAAGAACAGTGTCTCCTGTATTGCAGTGGTGGCATGAGAGCTTCTCCTTATTCCCACAGGGTCCTCTGTCGGCCCACACCTGGTCACCTGTGGGACCCAGTGCATCAGAGAGTGCACATTCGGTAAGGGAGGGGAAAGTGAGGCAGGAGACAGGGAGAGGTGGGAGAAGGAGAGGAGAGGGGAGATGGCTCATTGAACAGCCCCCAAAGCACTCTCTACTTTACAGACATCCCCAAAACACAGCAGTCAGAGAACCCCTCCGGCAACCTGGCCACAAGCAGCAGCCAGCATGTGCAGCCCCAGGAATCACCTCTGAGTGCTATGTGGGCATCTGGCCACTGGGTGTCACTCTTCGTCCGTGTTCATTCTGTATCAGGGTTCTGAGGACGGTCCTGCATTTGCTGGTCTCCACCCTCTTCCCACAGGGTCCCTCCCTGTGCTTGTGTATCTCCACTGGAAGGCTTTCCTGACCACACAGCAGTGTACTGAGAGTGAGGTCGCCCCACACAGGAAAGCAGCCTGTTCGTCACGGAAGCAACGAGAGCCCAGCATCAGGAACCAATTCTACAGCACCAGCGGCAGCTTGAAACCGAGCTCTTAAGGCACAGAAATAGTTCATTAATTTTATCATTCGTCATTGTTATTTCCTTCTTTCTACATTCTTTTTTGTTAATTTAGGTTCTTATATTTTTATTTAATTCTTTTTTTCGATAAAATCGAACAATTTAGATGAAATGGAAATTAAACCCAGAAAGGATTGGGAGAAAAACCTGGGCAGATACAACATTTGAAGAAATAGAAATTATGTTTTAAAAAATCTGTGATTTTTATTTACGCTCTTCAGAACTTGGTGTGCTTTTTCAATCTGAAGATTCACGTCCTCAATTCTGGAATATTCTCATTTTCCCTGTGAAAACTGACTCTCCTTCTGGAAGTTCTAGGAGATTATGTTGGGCATCTCATTCTACCTTCCGTCTTGCTTGGTTAATTCTTTCTCAGTTTCCACCTTGTTTCTCCATGCTACATTCTGGGTGATTTCTGCAGATCTGCGTTCAGGTTCACTAATTTTTCCTCTGCTCAATCTTTCATTTAACCTACCCAGTGAGTCCTTAACTGTGGCCACTTTGTGTTTTGTTTCTATGAGTTGTAATTGGTTATTTATCAAATTTGTCTGTTTCCTTTTCCATAATCCTCTATTTTTTCATTATGGTTCCTAATTTTTAAAATCCTTTAAATTACTTAAACTTGCTTATTCTGGTTCTCTTTCATTTCCAGTTCTTTCATTTCCCACTCTTGCAATGCTAATTCACTGGCTGGTTGCATCTGCTGGTTTTCCATCTCTGCAGTTAATTTCCCTTTGTGATTTGTATCTCTTTAACTATGAACTACGCTGAACTACTTTTCAGCATTAAAAAAAAAAGGGCTTCTCATGAACCCTACTCTGTGAAAATATCCCAGTAGAATAGTTTTTGCAATTGTTCCTCTTGTCTTCCTTGAGAATTAACATCCCGGGGCAAGTGGCTGTCACTTACTCCCCTGCTGGGATTCCTGCAGAGTGAGGGGTAAATTCGGATCCTGCACCTTCTCAAGGCACAGGCCTGAGTGGCTGATTTTCCACAAAAGGCCTCAGACAGAGGCATAGCTTCTTCAGGGTGTCCTTGGAAGGTGGAAGGAAGTTTTCTAATTCTTTGTGGATAGAATAGTGACACTTCCAGACTTCAAGCTTTATGCAGGGAGCAAATTTCCAGCTTCCCGGCTTCACACAGGCCCAAGGTTACCTCTAGTAAGCCCAAGGTTACCTCTAGTAAGAGGGGTGGGCATTAGAACGCCAGCCCAGCTCCAAGGGCTGATGTTCTGGCTCAGAACCCCAGGGTCCCCAGGACCTCCGCTCCCCCTTACCCACAGGGCTTTGATTTCTGTGCTTGTTTCACCAGGAATTTCCCTTCTTTCTTTCTTTTCTTTTCTTTTTTTTTTATTTTTTTCTGCTTTATCTCTCCAAACCCCCCCTGTACACAGTTGTATATCTTAGTTGCATGTCCTTCTAGTTGTGGGATGTGGGACACCGTCTCATTGTGGCCTGACGAGCGGTGCCAGGTCCGTGCCCAGGATCCGAACCCTGGGCCGCCGCAGCAGAGCGCGCGAACTTAACCACTCGGCCACGGAGCTGGTCCCCGCTTCTTTCTTTAAAGCTAAATATGTATTAAAACATTTATCTTTGTCACCTTTTATCCTACTTTGACCTTCAGCGATTCAGTTTATCTTCTGGTTTTCCTATCAGAGGTTTTTAAACAGAGTCATCTCAGCTGTGGGGGAGTCGGATAAGCGACAGGGCAACTGACACCTTCCCCACCCTAAACCCCGCCCTGTACCCTGGTTTACACAGAGAAGCCCTTCTTGCATCCTGCCCTACAACAGCCTAGCTGTGTGCCTCTGGCAAGTACTTCATCTTTCTGTGCCTCAGTTTCTCCATCTGTAAAAAGAGAACAATAATAGTACTGCCTCACAGGACTGTTGAGAGGATTAAATGAGATAATACACACAAAGCACCCAGGTCGGTGCCTTGTTCAAAAGAAGCACTCAGTAAGTGATCTTTGTTAATTATTGGGCTCCAAGTTATATTTTTTTAAAAAAAATAGTTCTGAGCTGAAAAAAACCCTAAGTCTTTCTAGATCTAGATGGGGCTTTAAAAACTATTCGATACATTCTAGACTGGGTACGTTCTAAAAGAACTTCTAGTTTGAAAATTCTTTACTTCTATGTCAACTCCACGGTAGGAACGTTCATTTTAGCCAAGCTTGGCTTATGCCTCACAGGGTGGGCATAAAGATCTCTATTGTGGATGACCGTTTTCTTCCAGCCCCCTGACATTCCTTCAACCCGACTTCCCAACTCTTAGCAATTCGACTCTTTTATGATTCACAATGAGCTTGTTGTAACAGTTGTACAAGCTTTCTTCCAACTAGAGTCAGCCTCCCTTCATGGTTTCTCAACGTTGTGTCACCTGTCCCTAGATTTTTTTGCTGAAATCGCCTGCCACTAAAGAAATTTTATTTAATGGTCGCTCTCTAACCTTTACATTTATGGTCACCTCTTCTATATTTCCTGTCAAAGTGGGGACCGTGTAGTCTCAAGGAAAGGACAGGGTTAAGAGAAGGGCTTTGCTTTGTTTCATGAGAGAAGGTGCTATTGGGAGGGTCATTTTCATTACCACTTCGACCTACTCAGTAATTGTTCAGCCAGTTCTGCTGAGCTGGTGACAGCTCTTGTCACTTGGGAGCATGACTACATTATGAAGCAATAAGACGATGAGTCAGGATTCAGCCATGAGCAATGAGGGGTGATGGTCTCCCACCACATCCCAGTGTGAAGTGGAGAAAGTAGCAGGTCAAGGCCTTGCACTGACTCCCTCCCACCTCTTGCACTCCCCCCCCCCCCCCCCATGCACTGGCCCCCCTACATCCTTGGGCCTTAATTTGGGTGCAGGAGCTCTACCATTTTCAGGCACAAGGTGCAATGCTCCTAAGTCCCGGGGAAGTGGTAGGAAATCAGCATGTACCAGCTTCTCTGCAGGTTGCTCATACTGCTCTAACATCTGCCTAACAGCTGCCTATATGTTCCTAGTATCTTCTGAAGGCCCAAGCTTTTCAAGATCCATAGAGTCTTTTTAATTGCAAATAGGGGTGTTCCAATCCTATCCAAGAATTTGGAGCTATGGTCACAATTGAGTTGATGACTTGGATAATAGTTGATTGGTACAATTGGTATAAAAAAATCCAGGGTTCCATAGAGCACGTTGTTTTATGGCCAGTGGAAGAAGGAAGAATAGCAAGCCAGGTGCGCCCAACCTCTTCACTCTACTGAGGTTTGAGGATATAAGGTGGTTGAGAGGAGAACATGGGTCCGTCATGAGGAGAAGGCTGCAACTATTTTAGTTCAGCCAGGGAGGGTGGGGACCATCTCAGCTCACCATGGAGTTTCCCAGCTCACAGCACAGATGCAGCAGCAAGTTTGACATTCTAATAATTGAGAGAGGGCAGTAAGAGCCAGTCCTTGGATGTTATAAATACCATGCCAAAGACAGGAAACCAGGGAAAGTGTGGGCTCTTTCTTCCCAGTCCTTTTAAGGGCCAAAGCCTGACACCTTCTTCAGAAGGCCAATAGCTGCCTCATTGCCAAAATGAATCAGGGCCTTGTTAGTCAAAGGCAATGTTATGTCTCCATCACTGTGAGTTAGTAAATATATATATGGTGTGAGACAAGGATCCAACTCTATTCTTTTGCATGTGGCCACATAACTGTCCCAGCAATATGTTGAAAGACTATTCTTTCCTTCATTCATTTGGCACCTTTGTGGAAAATCAATTGCCCATACGTACATGGGTTTATTTCCGGACTCTCAACTCTGTTACAGTGATTTATCCCTATGGCAGTACCACACTGTCTTGATTACCATTGCTTTATAGTAACTTTCGAAATTGAGAAGTGGGAGTTCCCCAATTTTGTCCTTTGTTTTCAAGACAAGACTGTTTTGGCTATTCTGGGTCCCTAAATCTCCACATCAAGTTTAGTATCAGCTTGTCAATTTCTAAAAAAGAAGCTGCTGGGATTTTAATACGGATTGCATTGACTCTGTAACTTATGGAGTACTGCCACGTTAACAAGTCTTCCAAATCCATGCACATAAGACATTTTTCCATTTTTTTAGATTTTTACTTTTTCATCAATGTTTTGTAGTTTTCAGAGCATAACATTTGCACTTCTTTTGTTAAATATATTTCCAAAATATCTTATTATTTTTCATGCTACGGTAAATTGAATTGTTTTCTTACTTTCATTTTGGGGTTGTTCATTGCTAGTACAAAGAAAACAACTGATTTTTGTATATTTTTATGTGCTGCAAACTTGCTAAACTGTTTATTAGTTCTAATAGTTTAAAACTGGATTCCTTGTTATTTTCTACATAAGAGATTATGCCACCCGAGAGTAGAGATAATGTTACTTTTTCCTTTTCAAATTGAATGTTTTTTATTTCATTTTTTGCCCCGGTTGCCTTTAAACCTTCCGACCTCACTCATCACCTGGGGGTGAAAAGGCCATCCAGTGCCAGCTCTGTATCCTCAGGTGCTCTCTCTCCCTCTGCTGTCCCCTGTCAGTCTGGGCTGTAGCCGC
Source organism: Equus quagga (assembly GCF_021613505.1). NCBI lineage: Eukaryota > Metazoa > Chordata > Mammalia > Perissodactyla > Equidae > Equus > Equus quagga. The sequence continues at coordinate 21,688 of NW_025793291.1, read as the reverse complement.
TGGCCTTGAAGGCGACCGGACTAACAGGCGCAGGTGAGAGCAGGAAGGAGGCGGAGGCAGAGAGGACACGGGCGCCCCGCTCCTCCTGGCCCTCGGACCCGAATCCCGGGCAGAAGCGGGGCTGGCAGCGCCTGCTCGCGCGCAGCCCGGACTATTGCAGCCCCGCGGCCCGGGCGCCCGAAGGGGGTGTGGACCACAGGGAGGCAGGGCGGGGGCCGCGCGGGGCGCCGGGCTCCGCGGGGCAGCGCGTCCCCGCCCGGCCTCCGCCAGCAGCGACCCGCCCCGGGACCCACCTCTCGGCCAGCGTTGGGAGCCAGAGGCCCCTGCCCGGGCCCCTGCGACCGGTTCATGAATCCTGGTCCTCGTCTGGGGTCTCGAATTCCGAGGCGAGCAAAGCGAAATAGGAGAGCTCGCCATCCATGACGCGGGCTCGCGGGGCGGCAGCGCGGGGGGGCGCGGCTGCTCGCTGCTGCCACCTGCTGGGCGTGCCGGCGCGTGTCCAGGCCCCGCCCAGCCCCGCCGGGGCTTCTCCCTGGGTCTTGGGGAGTGATGAGGGGCTGGAGGGGATCCTTGTGTCCTGGGGCCGAGGGGTGCTTGAGCGCCTGTTTCCCCTCCCTCAGTACTGGGGTCTAAGGGCTAGACAAGGACGGGCAATAAAGTCATATTGGGAGGGGCTGTGAAGAAAGGATTGGTTTTGCAGAACACAAAGTTCCCTTCCAACTCTGCTTCCAACAAGCTCCGTGTGGTCTAGTCTTGACAGGTCGCTGCTGTCTCTGCCTCGTCTTTCTCAAGTGTAGGAGGTGGCGGCTGGACAAGTGGATGAGACATTGGGGGATTCTCGAGGCTGCTCTCTTATGTCCTGGCATTTTCTATCACTTTACCCTATACTCCTTCCACTCCCACCCCTATTAATTTGTTGCTTGTTTGTTCTCTCTCTCTTCCACTAGAACGTTAGCTCTGTGAAAGAATAAACCGTTTTGGTGGACTTTGCTACCCCCTCCCAACCTAGATTAGTGCCTACTCCATAGTGCTTAATCAATAACTGTGGAAAGAACACCCCAGGTCACCTTCAGGATTTCTTCCACTCTCCATACTCCAGGGTTCCATAAATATAAATTGCATTATTCTTTGCCAAAAGCAATAATTAGGGAAACTGGGTGGTGGCCTGGTCAAGAGCCCAGCCCAGGTTCTGAACCCTGGCTCCAGCACGTGCCAGCTGTGTGACCTTTGGAAATTTACTCAGCCTCCCAGAGTCTCGAATTCTTCGTCGGCGGATGGAGATAATGACAGTACCTACCTCACTGGGTCGTTGTGTGCATTAAATGAGTAACTCCATGAAAATACTTAGTGTAGTGCATCCATTTGAAACCCTCAATGTATGTTAACTATCATTATCGTTACTTACACCTCTCCAAGTGACAAGCCCATCATTTCTCTTTCTCCTCGTGCAGGCGTGCTGGACCTTTCCACAGTTCCTTCCTGTCTGTTAGCATTTCCCAGCCTGGAAATGTGTGGTGAGCTCTGTTGCCATGGGGATTTCAGGGTGTGGTCTTTTCTCTGGGCCAATTACAGTGGTGCTAAATGAGGCTGGCCTGCATCTCCTTGGAGAGAAGTATTCATACAGGGACCAGGCGAAGATAGCAGGCTTCTGGTTGTTTCCCTTCTCAGTTTCCGGCTCTGCTCTTGCAAATGCAATAAAAATTTAGCCCTGTCTCTTTATTTCATAGACTTGTGAGGATCTGGATGAAAGTGCTTTCAAAGCAGCATCAATTCATAGATGAAGGTGATGTGATCCTGCATCCTTTCCCTTTATTCCAGACTGAGATTAATTTCTCTCTCTATGACTGAACAGTTTCCCCAGTTGTGTGAACTCAGTGAACACGCACAGTGCTTCCCAGCACCTCACCATGAACAAAATGCTTCCAGGGATCTTTCTAGTTTTCTCCCCACAGCCACTCTGTAAAGCCCACATGACAGGGGTTACGTTCCCATTTGATAGTTGAAGAGCCCCCCCTTGGACAAGCTGAGCAGCCTTTCAGCCTCACATGAGGCAGGGGCAGCGTCAGGCTTGAATGAGGGTTCCCTCACCTCTCTTTGTCTAGAGTCCTTTCACCTTGCCCAACTGGATATGACTAATTAGGCTCTTAGGAGAGACCATTGAACCTTGGACGATTCAAAAGCCCCAAATAGCTTCTATTGGGAAAACAATCTTCTTTTCCCTGCATAATGAAGAGGACATGAAGAAAGGGGTCAATAGAAGTAAAATACTATACCCATGAGGATGTCCACAATTGACTGCCATCAGGAAGGAGCAAGAGGAAGCGGGGGCTGGGCTGGACAGGTTGTCGGAAGACGACAATCTGAGCCCGTTCCTCTCAGGGGAATGGAATTGAGACCCTGGAGCAGAGGATCCTTTTGTTTAGAAGTTTGTTTTTGTCTTTATTTAGATTCCAGGAAGGGAGATTTGCAGCTCTCACGAGGAAACAGGAAAATATCCCTGGATGTTGGAAAACCACGTGGTGAAACCATTGGGATGCTCTTGTCCTGCCTTTATCACAGGAAAGAGGGAAGATTTCCAGGCCAGCTTCACCTGTGGTCATCACCTCACCCTTCACAGGCCACTGCCGGGCTCTCTTCTCCACAGGAGCGCCCATCTTTCCTTCCTGAAAGGTGCAGCCACAAGTCGAGAGAAACAGGTTGTGTCAGAGTGTCATTCTCATAGTGTAGGATAATCCCAGTGCTGAGAGTCAAGCAGTGAGCAAATTAATATATATAATAATAATGCATAGATATATATTATGACCCTATTTAGGAGTACAAATATACATATGTATATAATATATACATAATCTTTCTTACGGAAATGGGATCACATACATTTGTGTCTAGAATGCGGACCCAAAGTTCTCGAAGGATAGTCTGAATTGCCAGTGGTTGCTTTCAGAGAGGGGACTGAGCTTGGTTAGGGGTCAAGTGGTTTGAAAGGGAACTTGCATTTTTATTCAATCTATAGTTTGAACTTTTCCATGCAGGTGTTACTACTGCGATGACACCATTTTAAACAGAATGCCTGGCTTTCCTGCAGGACCGTACCTCCCTCGCCACTCTCTGCAGGGGCTCCTTCTTGCCCTCCACCATTATAAACGTCATCTCTGACATTCACCTCCGCACCCTCCACCTGGTGGATCTCCCATGCCCTGACCCCTCCCGAATCTGCTGGACATTCTTCTTATGATCTCGTGTCATGGTCCACCCCTGTTCTTAGATCCCCTCCACACCCCTGGCCTCCTCATCCAGCCTGACTCTGAGGTCACCCATCTCATTGACTTTCACCCTGGATTCCATCACCACAGTGTCCCCCTGTCACACCTGCTCTGCCAGCTCTGAACTGTCTGCTGTCCCTGTTCCATTTTGAGGCTACTGGAGGAAAGCCATAAACTCCTGTGAGTGGGTCCCTGCGAACTCCTAGCAGCCAGCCCAGCCCAGCCAGCCCCTCACTGTGCCCGGCAATCTCCTTACTCTCTTCTAATCGGCTTCTTATTATGCTGCCCCATGGACCCCTTTTTCCCCCTTCTCCCTGTTTATATTGTGAACACCGAGGCCTTCACCTGTGAACTGCTCAGATGCCCGCCTCCTTCCTCCTTCCTCTGGACCCCTTCATGAATCACATTCTCCTGCTGGCCCAACTCGGAAAAACCCTGTCTCCAAGACGGGCTCTGTGCACGCCCTCAAGTCCATCCCGGTTTTCCTCCCCGTGGACGCTTCTACATCAGTGTTCTTCTCTCTTGCATCTTTAGTCTGTTCCCCTCTAGTTCCTACTGGTGGGGCACTAAGCTCTAGCCTGGGCTTAGCTTGATTTAATGGTTTCTTTTCCAGTGACTGAGGAAACGGAAGGCATGGGTGGTGAGTGTTGTGGAGTCTGCCCGGATTCCTACCCATCACGACTGGCCTACTCCTGTCTGGGTGGCTGGAAGCTTTCAAGATTGGCAGGTTTCAGCTGAGTCCCCTCTGGGTCTTGCCTAGAACTAAACAGCACCATCCCCAAGTCATGCCCCCTTCTGGGGCAGCCTGTCCTCAATGACTGGTTTTTACAGGGATGTAACCAGTCCGGTGACTGGTTGTTACCAGGCACTCTTGCTCCAGTTAAGGACAACCCTGAAGGGCCATGACCCCTCCCTGTAGGAACCAGCTGAGGACTCTGTTTGGTCTGCATTGCAGCCCACTCCGCTCTCTGCTCAGTCCCGTTTCCCTCCCCACCCACCCACCCATATGGATCCTGTAAGCATGTTCCCATAAGCTTCCTGCCTGTAAATCCTCATCTCAGAGTCTGCTTCTTGGATACTGACCTGCTACAGCAGGCTTTCCAAATATGGGGAGAAATCTTGAACCTGGATGGGAAAGACCAATATTCAGACTGATTTCATCTGCTTGGAACATAGCGCCCGGTGTGAGAAGATAAAGCGCCTTGGATCAAGGCAAACTTTTGGATTATGTAGCTTAAAAAAATTCAGTTGTACTGATACAAGATGTGTGCGATTTGGGCAGGCATTTGTTTGAAAAGGAACTAAGGGATTCCTGAATTTTTTAGTTCATTCATTCACATAAGAGTGCCTTTTCTGTCCCAGTCCCTGTGCTGCACGGTGTGGGTGGGGCAGCAGAAACATGAGGAGGAGTCAATAAACCAACACCCAGACTTATGGTTACAACCTGTGAAGTAAACAGGGGCAGAAATAGGGAATCAAAAGGGATACCTCTCGGAGTAGGTGGCCTTGAAAGTAAGACTGACGAGAGATCTGCACCGTGTTCAGTGGCACAGATGCTTGGGCGTTGGAGGCCAGGCACTCAGGGGTATGCAGTGCCCCTGGTCCCATCCCACGCTAACTGGCGCTCTCCAGACCTGGAGGGAACGGGGGCGCTGCCGATGGCCTCGATGCTGAGTGTGGTCCCAGGACCAGCGCACAGACACCACCAGCAAGCTCCCATCAGAGCTTTCCATCCTTTCTAGACCAGGGATTAGGATCTGCATTTCACCAGTTCCCAGGTGTATGTTTCCTATGGCTGCAACAAATTACAAATTTAGTGGTTTAAAGTGACAAGAATTTATCATCTTATCGTTCTGGATGTCAGGAGTCTGAACTGGGTCTCGCTGGGCTCAGATCGAGGTGGTGGCGGGGCTGCGTTCCCTTTGAAAGTTCTGGGGGGGGGGGAATCCATTCCTTGCTTTTTCTCGCTTTTAGAGGCTTCCCACATTCCTTGGCTCACGGTCCCTTCTTCCATCTAAAACCGCACTGTAGTAACATTCACATCTCTTTCTCTGATTCTGACCTCAGCTTCTGGTTCTGTCGTCACATCTTCTTCCGGCTCTGACCCTCCTACCTCCCACTTATAAGGACTCTTGTGATCACATCTGGATAACCCACACAAGCGTCCCTTCTCAAATTCCTTAACTTAATGGTATCAACACAGCCCCTTTAGCCATGTAAGGTAACATATTCGGGTAGTGGGGATTCGGGCGTCTTTGGGGGCCGTTATTCTGCCTACCACACCAGAGGATTCATATCCATATTAAAGTTTGAGAAGCCTGGTGCCCCGCTTTTAAGTGCTGTTTCTTTCCTTCTTTCCCTGGTTGCTCACATATTGTTGGAACCTTTTAAGTTAAGTGCAGGTATGATAAACTTGTTTTGCTCGTTTCCTTGATCCCTATACATTTGTATTTCTGTGTAGGTTAACAAAATTCTCATCTGTATTATTAGACAGATGTTGCTTGAGGGAGGGGTTGGGGGCTGGGGCACCGTGTGAATGTGTCTGGTTCGTGTCCTCCTGGATGTCATAAGGGGTGAAAGCTACTGTATGTGCCGGTGCTGGCTGGAATGTTCGAGAAAATCCGTCTCTGCCAATCACTACCAATAAGACCTCGGGGAAGTCACCTGACTCCTCTCACACAACGCTTTCATCACTTATAAAATGGCAGGTCCCACCCCTACGTCACGGCTGTGGTGTGAGGATGTGGTGAGGGGAAGGGCCTCGTCAACGGGCATTCCTTACAAGTCATTTGGTTATTTGTGGACGCCGAACCTCAAGGAATGAAACGGACCCCTCAGATTCTCTTCACCAACAGCTGAACGTCCCTGTGCATGCTGCCTGCTTGTGGTTAAGGCTTTTAATTAACTTTGGTGTGGATCAGAAGATTAGGAAAGGAGAGCTGGGCATTGAGGCCCCCGAATTCTACACCTGGGCCTGACTCTTATCCCTGTGGAAGAAACCTCTGGGGACATTACTTGCCAAAATCTGGATGCACATTCGAATCACTTGGAAGGGGTCTAAAAGAAGACCTCCAAGGACCCTCCCTCCCGAGATTCTGATTCATCCAGGCTGGGCAAGATCTTGGCATCTGAGTTTTGATAAATCTCTCCAACTGAATAGAACGTGAGCTATTTCCTGACTTAGCAGGCTCATGTAAGCTTGGGATCCATTAATAGAAGTAAAGCCAGTGGAACAAAGGAGGCGACAGTGCCTTGGAGCTGTGTACAGAATACACAGCTGTATGGGACAATGGGATGGATATCGGGGTGCCCCACTTCCCGAGGAACTTCGACAAAGTCTTCACAGGAGCAAGACCCAAATGGTGGGGGAACTCCAAGCTATACTATGTAAGGAAGAGGGGAAAGCACTGAAGGAGAATGGCTGACTTGCCCAAGGTCACCCAGTGAAATTTCTCAATGAAAACACCTAGAAAAAAAAAGAGACACACGTATTTCCTTTTGCAATAAACAGATTTATTAGATCATAAAGCCAGATACCAAAATGGTGGTGCACGAGATTTCATTTTTCTTTCTTAAGTAAACATGTCTTAAGCAAAACTCATGTCTGTTGAAAATGCTAGAATTGGGGAATAAGGACAAAAATGCAGCTGGGGTGGCCGAGGCTGGATGCCTTTGCCTGCGTAACTGAAAGGAATCTTTCTGCTTATCTCGGAGGACAGGCAGATCTGGTTTTCTTGGATGCGTTTCCTTGTAGGCTCTCTGGTTGAAACTGAGATTGTGTCTCTGTCACAGCTGATGGGCACATTCTGCTCACCCAGGCTGCCTCAGGCTCCTTCCGGCTCCAGGTGCATGGAGAACACTCCCAAGGCAAGTAGCACAGTGGTTGCACACACCACACATTTGCAAGATTTGCACAAGTAAAAAACAAACCCCTATAGACATCTTTTTAAATCCTCACAACCATTTTGTGGGGCAGGACTTTCTTGTCATTGCCATTTAATTATTATTATAATTATTGTTATTTAGAGGAAGAAATATGCCAAAAAGTGTACAGCTTGAAAATGGCAGAGCTAGGATGTGAACTCAGGACGTCTGACCACAAATCTAACAGCTAAATTGACCACCTGAGAGCTGAAAACACATCAGAGGGCTCGTGAGACTTTGTCACCTTACTGGCCAATAGCTTGTCTTGCCAATTCTTCTGCCCAGAGAAGACAAGCTCAAGGACTGGAAGGGGGTAGGATGGGGAAGGGTGCATCCTTCGGTGTAATCCATGTAAGTAACTGTGCAGTCTGCTCTCGGTTAGACTGTCTGAGCACTTCAAGAAGAGAAGAGGGGCTGGCCTGGTGGCGCAGTGGTTAAGTTCTCATGTTCCATTTCAGTGGCCCGGGGTTGGCTGGTTCGGATCCTGGGTGCGGACATGGCACCGCTTGTCAAGCCATGCTGTGGCAGGAGTCCTACATGTAAAGTAGAGGAAGATGGGCATGGTTGTTTGCTCAGGGCCAGTCTTCCTCAGCAAAAAGAGGAGGATTGGCAGCAGATGTTAGCTCAGAGCTAATCTTCCTCAAAAAGAAAAAAGAAGAGAAGAAACTCCCTCTGCTGTTACTTGAGGTTCCCAGCAACAGTGAGGGCTCTAAACAGGTTGCTGGGCAGATGGAGGCACTTGATCAGAGGAGGAGGGTAAAAGGCCATGTCTGGAAGGGTGCATTCAGAGAAGACAGCGCACCTATTTTCATGGCATCAGCCCCAGAAGATGATCCTGGTCTTAAAAAGCTGCCACCTCTAGGAGCTGTGACCAGCCACAGGCAGTGCTCTTAGAGGGCTGGGGAGAAACTGGGGAGTTGTGGGACCTTCTGTTACTGGAATATGCCTTCTTCCTTCTAAGGGGCTGTGGACATCATGTCTGGCATTCTCCACTTGGTGCTGTTCTTCTGTGATGCTGGGTAGGAGAGACCATCCTTCTAGTCAGGTCAAGAGTGTGACAGCTTGAAAGAGACCCCAGGTGCCCTATCACATTGTTTACATAAGCATTTCTCCTCCTTCTCTTCTTTTTCCACCTTCTTCTCTTTGTTTGTGTATTTTTGTATTCGTTATGACATCCCTATGAAATATTCTAGCTGGAAATCTTCCGATAATGCAGAAGGACATAAAATAAAAAGCCATCATGTTCCTTCACCCCTCCCTCAACCCTGCCCCTCTCAGGCTGCAGGAGGACAGGGACATCGTCTGCTCCGCCCTCTGCTGATCCCCTCCCCCAGCACAGCGCCAGGGGTAGGAGAGGGCACTGGACGCACATCCGTGGAGTGAATAAACGAATCGCCATCGGCAGGCTGCTGTGACCCTTTCTCTGTACATTCAAAGTCACATATATAGGTTGCTTTTGTGCATGAACGGGACCATACTCTATGCACTGTGTGCAAGTTTCTCTAGGTTTTGCTCCATAATATGTCGTCGAGATCTTTCTCGACTCTACGTCTAGACCTGCTCCCATCTTTTTCACGGCTGACTAAATACGCCATCACTATCGGGCCACTTCCATGTGGACAGGCATCGAAGTTCCTTCCACTTCTCACTCTTTCCAGCCAGGCTGCCATCGACCTCCCAGCACAGCCTGGGGGCGCCCAGGTGCGAGTGTCTCAGGAAAGACGCCTGAGGGACCTCGCTGGCCAGAGGGGCTCCTCCTTCCTGTGCTGTTCACTGGGTCGGATGCCTGCAAACCTGAATTTCCCTGAGAGAGAAGCTGGGCTGAGGAGAAATTCCTTTCCCAGGGAGTGGTGGGGAGTGTCAGTCCTGGGCTCGTGTCCTGGGCTTGGCACATGCCTGCGCGCACGCGCACACACACCCCCCATCCTCTCCCAGCCTGCTCACTAGGGAACTTAATTGTGGAAGGTGAACTGATGAGAGGTAGGACGTTTTGTGGGAGCACTGCCCTGAGAGTCCTGAGGTTTGGTCTAGTGCAGGATTTGTCACACACATCCCAAGAAAACAGAGAACAAGTGGAACAGCCTCTGAGGTCTTCGGTTTCCTCATTCTTAAGATGGGCTGGAGGAGAACGCGACACAGAGAGTGGACGCATTACTGTCTAAGGACACTTTCACTCCTGACCTTCAGGGTGGGGCTTCGCCTGCCCTTGACCCCAGGTTGGCTGCAGGAGCCAAGAAACAGAAGACTGATGTTTTGGAAGAGCAGTCAGCTCTCCTAGGTGAAGTCAGAGCCGGCAGCTTGGTGACCTCTGCCCCGGTCAGCGGGTCAGTGGCCCTGCCTCCCCACCCGGAGCCGCTGGGCCAGTTCCTCAGCTGACCCTTGGCAAGGGCACGTTCCGCATCCCTTGCAGACGAAAGTCTGGAGAACGCCCTGCCCATGGCTTGGTAATCTGCCCTTCTGGTGGCTGCCAGGCTGCACTGCCACAGATGCTGGTTTGGTCTTCCTGACAGAGTGTCAGGCGCCAAGCAGAGCAGTGAGAACCAGGCCCTGCAGTCACACTGGCCAGCTCGCACCCCGACCTGCCGGGCTCTGTGGGCTAAATGAGCTGGGCAAGTCACTGGGATGCTTCTCTCCTTATCTTTTTTTTTTTTGGTGAGGAATATTGGCCCTGAGCTAACATCTGTTGCCAATCTTCCTCTTTTTTTTTTTTCCCTCCCCAAAGCCCCAGGACTTAGTTATATATCCTGGTTGTAAGTTATTCTAGTTCTTCTATGGGGACACTGCCACAGCATGGCTTGATGAGTAGTGTGTAGGTCCATGCCCAGAACCCCACGCCAGTGAAGTGGAGCATGCGGAATTAACCACTGGTCCACAGGGCCAGCCCCTCCTTATCTTTTTTTTTTTTTTGAGGAAGATTAGCCCTGAGCTAACTACTGCCAATCCTCCTCTTTTTTTGCTGAGGAAGACTGGCCTTGAGCTAACATCCATGCACATCTTCCTCTACTTTATACGTGGGATGCGTACCACAGCATGGCTTTTGCCAAGCGGTGCCATGTCCGCACCTGGGATCTGAACCGGCAAAAGCCAGGCCACCAAGAAGCGGAACGTGCCAACTTAACCACTGCGCCACCGGGCTGGGCCCCAGCCCCCATATTTAAACTGAAGATAATGTTAGTATTGCTCTTAAGGGGTGTTGTAAGGATTAAATGAAGTGTTTTCTTTTGTTTTTTTTTCCTTTGTTGACAGAAAATTTATTCCAGAGATACACATAATATATAAAAAGAGGACTCATCATGGAAATACAAAATTTGGAATAAAGCATTAGTTATAAAAACCATAGGATTCTCATCTGGGAGTCTGACGTAGAGGGTAGAGAGGAAAATAGGCAAGAGATGAGAGGCCCTTGGACCAGGGCTGGAGATGAGTCTCTGGAAAGACAGCATCCCTCCCAGGTGGACCCTTGCTAAAGCTGGACGGGCGGACCTTGTTCTGAAAGCTCCACGCGAGCAGGAACCTCAGTGGGTTCCATTCACCGCTCTGGCCCTCGTACCTAGAACAGTTTCCAGAATGAAGGAGGTGTTCTGTAAGTCTTTTTGTTTTTTGGGGGAGGGTCACTGTTCTTATATTTTCCCATCTTTTTAAAAGTTACTTTTGCTTCCAGTTTTATTGAGATATAATTGACATATAACATTGTATTAGTTTAAGCTGCACAACATAATGATTTGATAAATGGATATATTACAAAATGATCACCACAATAAGTTTAATTAACTGCAACCACCTCACATACTTACAAAAATCTTTTTTTTGTGATGAGGTCTTTGAAGACTTTCAAACATACAATCCAGTGTTATTAACTATAGTCACGATGCTGTACGTTACATCCCCATGACTTTATTTTATAACTGGAAGTTTGTACCTTGGGGCCCCTTCACCCATTCCCCCTACCCCCCATCCCTTGCCCCTGGCAACCATCAATCTGTCCTCTGTTTCTATGAATTTGGGTTTTTTTAGATTCCACATATAAGTAAGAGCATATTGTAATTGTCTTTCTCTGTCTGACTTATTTCATTCAGCAAAGTGCCCTCAAGTCCTATCCATGTTGTCATAAATGGGAGGATTGCCTTCTTTTTTATGGCTGAATAATAGTTCATTGTATACACATTCCACAACTTCTTTATCCATTCATCTGTCAGTGAACACTTCAGTTGTTTCCATGTCTTGGCTATTGTCAATAGTGCTGCAACGAATGTGGGGTGCAGACATCTCTTCAAAGCAGTGATTTCATCCGGTAGTTTTCTTTTTAATTTTTTGAGGAATCTCCATACTATTTTCCATAGCTGCTGGACATTTTACAATTTACATTCCCACTGACAGTGCACAGTGTTCCCTTTACTCCATATCCTCTCCATCGCTTGTCTTTTTTGCTGACAGCCATTCTCACAGGCGTGAGGTGACAGCTCATTGTGGCTTTTATTTGCATTTTCCGGATGATTAGTGATGTTGAACTCCTTTTCAGGCACCTCTTGGTCCTTTGTATGTCTTGTTTGGCAAAATATCTATTCAGTTCCTCTGTACATTTTTAAATTAGTTTTTTTTTTTGCTATTGTGTTGTATGAGTTCTTTATATATTTTTTATATTAACCCCTTATCAGATATATGATTTGCAAATATTTTCTCCCATTCTGTTGATGGTGATTTTTCCATTGAGTGCATAATTAGTGCTCAATAAGTGTTTTTATTATTAATGTTCAGAACAGAGTATAGCCCCTACACCAAGCAGGTTGTCAATAAATGTTCGATGAGTAAGTGACAAATATATGAATGAATTGGAAGCGAGGAACCACCTTCTAGTTCCATTTCTGCTTCTGACTTTCCTTAACAGCAAGCCCACAGACCCTCCCAACTCTACTGGCCTTCCCCAAACTTGCCGGCACTTTCCTATCCTAGCATTTTTACTGGTGGCTTTTCCTCCATCTGGAATACTCTGCTCACTTATTTCTGCTGTCAAAATTCCACCTTCAAGATGCAAATTAAATACCCCCTCCTCCACGAAGCTTTCTGTTTCTCCATTTGGAAGTGCTTCTTCCTTCTCATATTTCCAATATATTTCTTAGTTCATGATTCCCAAATTTATATTTTCAGTCCTGATCTTTCTTATGAATGCCAAACTAGTGTATCCAAATATCTACTCAGTATCTCCATTTGGATTTCTAATAGGCTTAACGTAATGTATCCACTATGCACCCACTCGGCGAAGTCAGCTCCACTTGCACGCCCTCTCATCTCAGTGGAAGGCAACTCCATTTTTCCAGGTGCTCAGGCCAAAACATTAGTTGTCATCCTTGATGCTTCTCTTTCTCTTACATCCTATGCTTAATCCATCCAGAAATCCTGTTGGATCTCCTTGGTTGTATCCAGAATCAGAGCTCTCATCACCTCTGCTGCTACCACCATGGTCCAAGTCAGGGCCAGCAGGTTCCACCTCTGCCCTTCCCTCAGCCACTGTCCATTTCCACAGGGCAGCCAGAGGAATTCTTTACAAAATATAGGTCAAATCCTATCAATCTTCTGTCCCAAATCCTGCAGCAGCTCCGCATTTCACTTGGAGTAAAAGCCAACATTCTTAAAATGGTCCAGCAGGCTTTACACAACCACATCCTCTCTGACCTCATCTCCCACTCCTCCGTCTGCCCTGGACATTCTCCCTTTGTGCCCCCAGATCCATGCCCCAGCTTCTTCCACCCTGCTGTCTTCCCCAGGACACTGGCCACAGTAATCTTCCAACATGCTCTGCTGCCCTTTGGCTTGTGGTTGGAACAGTCGATGGCAGGCACTAGTCCAGGAGTGGGAGACAGGAGCTGAGAGAGGCTGGGGTATTCAGTCCTCTGTTTCCTTCCCTTCTCAGCCTGGTTGTGGCCCATGACTGTGTGCCTTTACCGAAGACCACACCTCCTGTCAGCAGCCCTCGCCCACAGCCCACTCTCTCCAGGTTCCAGGAACCCTGCTCTCTGCTGGCCCCTCCTGGCCAGGGCATGCTAAAGACCTCTAGCCATTCCCAACTCTCCAGTGCCTGACCCTGCTGGTTTACCCTAACTCTGTCTGCAGCTTTGTAAATAGCTCTTTTCTTTATTGAACACTCTTGAATTATTTCTTTTTAGGTGCTCCCTCCTTCCTGCCCAACCTTGATCAGTTCCTCAGCCTGACTCACTCTGTTCAAGCAACACTTTCTACTCTGGTCTTCCTCTAGCATGCTAGGCACACTCCTGCCTCAGGGCCTTTGCACTGGCTCTTCCTCTTTTCCTGGCATGCTCTTCTGGATGTCCGTGAGTCCTTCTCTTATGTCCTTGTATCTTTGCTCAGTTGTTACCTTCTCAGTGACCATCTCTCTCTCTGCTCTAATAAAAATTGCAGCTTCTGAACCTTGGCAGTCCAATCTTTTTTTTTTTTTTTTAAACAGTACTTATCATCATATAACTCACTCCATTATTTATTTATTTGTGATTTTCACTATCTTTATCCTCTCACTAGACTATGAGATCCTTGAGGGCAAGGATTTCATCTGTTTTCTCACTGATGAATCTCCACTGCCTAGACTAATGCCTGGCATCTGGTAGGTGACCAATGCATGCCTGTTGAATGCTCTAAACAGCTCTTAATACCCTTCGCTTCACTCTCTCTGGGGTACCACAGCTTAGTTTGAGCTGCCTTCATCCAGAGAGGAAGTCTTATCTTAGCTGGTCCCATATATCCACTCCTGCCCCTTTCAGTCTTGTCACTACGTTGAAGCCAGGCTAATCTCACAAAACAGAGAAATCTGTTCCCAACATCCCATTGCCTAAAACCCTACACAATTTCTACTGTTCATGTCCCTTACGTACTCTACCAGCTTCATACATCAGCATTCATCCATTCATCCATTCACTATTTCTCAGTGCCTATTATGTGCCAGGCACAGTCCTAGGCACTGGGGATCTAGCTATGAGCAAAATAATAAAAACTCTCTGCCCTCATGCACTTACATTCTAGAAGATGCATGCAGCCCCTTGTGGCTCCCTGCTCCCTCTGCTCACTGGCCTTTCATTTCTCACACTGCTCATGTTCCCTCCTAGCCCAGGGCCTCTGAGGGCCATGCTGGTCCCTCTCTCTGGAATTCTTTTCCCTCCTGTTCTTGTCTATGTAACTCTCGCTTTATCTCTCAGGTAGTAGCTTATGAGTCACTTCTGTGGGGAAGCCTTCCTTGATTTCCCCACCTAGATGGAACTCCCCTTTCATACGCCCTGAGAGTACCTACCTTCCTCCCTGACACAGCCCTTCCTGAACAGCCCTTTGTGGGACCGTTCGATTGACCAACGGCTCGTGAGTTCTGTGAGGGCAGAGGCTCTGTTTTCACTCAACAGTGTCACTAGGGCCCGGTACAGAGTAGACGATCATTCAATATTATTTAAAGGAGTGAACTTGTGCCTTCATTCAAGACTTCATTACATTTTGGCCTGGACTGGAATGAGAGCTGAGACTAAGAACCTGCTCAGAAAATAGCATCCAAGGACGCATTAAGTAATTTATTAGTGGTCTTTAAATCAGTCACCAATCTGTCTACCCTTATTTGCATTCAGCCCATATTTTTTCCATCTCATTTGCAAGATCTCAGGGGATGCTTTCTAAAGTTCAGCTCACTGTGTCAACTGCATTCCCTTGCTTCATTGCCTATTCAAAATGGAAAAGAGGTTGGTCTGGTGTGACCAGTTTTTGTGCATACTTGTAGCCTTAATATGCTGGGTCCTCCATCCTTTGATCTGTAATATGCTGCACTCCATCAGAAGATTTCCCGGATTCCTTCTGACCAAGACTTTGGGAGCCAGCGGCTGGGGGTCGCATGTTCACCAGTGAGGGGTTGGCTCATGGATGCTGCTGGGGGTGAGGGGAGATGCTGTGCCCAGAGCTCCAGCTTCACTCGAACAGCCAAGGGAGGTGTTTGCAGAGAGCCTGGGTGGGGCTCCATCTCCCAGTGGCAGCATGGGCCAAGGCAGTCAGGAGGGAGCAAGAACAGCAGCCTTGATTCCTGGGATGCTCTCTGTCCTCCTCCCCCGCCCTGACCGCCCCCGCAGAACCAACTGTGTATCTCAATCCCAGAATGTGAGGAATGTGCCACAGCCTGAGAGGCATGAAGCAATCTGCAGAGAGGCAGGGAGGAGCTCCGCGCCCCAGTCAGAGGCCTGACAGTGCAAGGACTATGGGTCCTGAGGGCTGGGCTGCCCCTCCCATCCTCCCTGGGCCTCCTGCTGCAGCCAGGATATCAAAGGCTGCATTGTGCATTGAGCTGGGCTTTAGGTCACTCATGTATCTGGTAGGAGGTAGAAGGGACGTTCAGGCTGATGTCCCTTGGTCTCTCAGTCCTGGAAGGATAGTGCAAACAGAGGTGTGGTTTCTGCATTCCAGGGAGCAGTCTGTCTGAGGGGCCAGAGGAGTTTTACTGGTTTCTCAAAGAAGCAGCAATTTGGTTTCATTGTTATTCTCTATTTCCCCGCCCCCATTTTATTGAGATATAATTGACCTACAGCACTGCATAAATTTAAGGTGTACAACATAATGCTTTGACTTACATATATTGTGAAATAATCACCACGAGTTTAGTTAACATCAATTTATTTGTTCAGTTTCTATTTGATTTCTGCTCTTACCTTTATTATTTTCTTCTTCCTTCTTACTTTTTGTTTAATTTACTCTGCTTAGATAACTGATTTGAGACTGTCTTCTCTTCTAATATAAGCATTTAATATCATAAAGTTCCTTTAAGCACTGCTTTTGCTATATCCCCCAAATTTTGATAGGTTGTATTTCGATTTCATTGCATTCAAACTATTTTCTAATTTCTCTTGTGATTTCTCCCTTAGCCCTGAGTTATTTAGGAGTACTTTGCCTAATTTGCACATGTTTTGGGATTTTCCAGATATATCTCTTTTAAATTGATTCCAAATTTAATTCCTTTGTGCTCAGAGAACATACTTTGTATGATTTCATTCCTTTAAAAATTTTCGACATTTGTTTTTTGTCTCAGAATATGTTCTTTCTTGGTGAATGTTCCACATGCACTTGAAAAAGAACTCTATTCTGATGTTTTTTGGTGCCTTGCTATATAAATGTCAATTAGGTCAAGTTGATTAAAAGTGTTGTTCAAGGCTTCTGCATCTTTACTGATTTTGGGAGATTTACATGTTCTATTAATTACTGAGAGAGAAGAGTTGAAATATCCAACTAAAATAGCAGATTTTTCTAGTTCTTGGTCCTATTCTTATTGCTTCATGAGTTTTAAGCTGTGTTGTTAGGTGCATATACTTTCAAGACTGTCTTTTTAATGAATTAATCCCTTTATTATTAGGAAATGTCCCTATTTATCCCTGGTCATATTCCTGTTCTGAAGTTCATTTTAACTCATAGCAACATAAGCATGCCAGCTTTCCTTTGATTGGTGCCTCATGGCATTTCTTTTTCCATCCTTTTACTCTTAATCTAGTTATATCTTTATATTTATGTTTATATATTTGGGTTTCCTTATTCAATCTGGCAGTCTCTGAATTTTAAATGGAGAGTTTAGGCCATTTTCATTTAATGTAGTCATTATTTGGTTGGGTTTAAATCTACCATCTTGTTATTATTTTTTGTTGTTTTTCCATTTGCTCTTTGTTCCTTTCTCTTCTTTTCCCACCTTCTTTTGAGTATTTTTTAATGATTGTATTTAATATTACATACACTTTTTTGATTTATATCTTTTTAGTAGTCGCTCTAGGGTTTGTAACATACACATTTAACTTATCAGAGGTTACTTTCCTAATATCACACCACAGTACACATGGTATAGGCCCCTTACCCTTCAGAAGTGAAGGAGAGATAAAGACTCAGACAAACAAACTTGAGCGAATTTGTTGCCAGCAGACCTGCCGTGCAAAAAATATTAAAAGAAGTTCTTTAGAGAGAAGGAAATAATGAAGGTCAGAAACTTGGACCTACATAATGAAAGGAAGAGCACTGACAAAGAAATAAGTGAAGGTAAAATGAAACCTTTTATTTTTCTTATTCTTAATTGATCTAATAGATGTATGTTCAAAATGATAATGGCAACAATGTATTCAATTATGTATGCTTATGTATATACTATATATGCACTTATATAAAGGTGAAATGAATGACAGTAATGATACAAGGCGCACGAAGAAGGAATTATGATTATTTTATTGTTGTAAGGTATGTTACCTGTGAAGTGGTGTAGTGTTATTTGAAAGTGGACTTGGATTACTTCTAGGGAATTCACTAAAAAAAGTAAAAAAATAAGTATAACTGGTATGCTAAGAAAGGAGAGAAAATAAAATCATATAAAATGCTCAATTCAAACCCCAAAAGGCAGAAAGAGTGGAAGACAAAAACAGGAAAAAGAACAAAGGCAGCCAATAGAAAACAAATAGTAATGAATATGGTAGATATTAATCCAACTATATTAATAATCACTTTGACTGTCAGTGGTCTAAACGTACCAGTAAAAGTCAGAGATTGTCAGAGTGGATCAAAAAACACAACGCAACTATATATTATCTACAAGAAACCCACTTTAAATATAAAGACACATGAGATTAAAAGTACATGGATGGAGAAAAATAGACCATGCTAACACGAATCCAAAGAAAGCAGGAGTACCTATATTAATTTCAGACAGAACCGACTTCAACATAAGGAAACTTATCAGGGATAAAGAGGGGCACTGCATACTGATAAAGAGGTCAAGTCTCCAAGAAGACATAACAATTCTTAACATGTATGAGTCCAACAATAGAGAGTCAAACCACATGAGGCAAAAGCTGATAGAACTGCAAGGAGAAATAGATGAATCCACTATCACAGTTGGAGATTCAACACCCCTCTCTCAGAAATGGATGGATTCAAGGCTAGAAAATCAGTAAGGACCTAGTTGAATTCAACAACACTGTCAAACAACTGGATATAATTGACATCTATAGACTAATTCATCCAACAAGAGCAGAATACACATTCTTCTTCAGTTCACATGGAATATTTACCAAGAAAGACTGCATTCTGGGCCATGAAACACACCTTAACAAATTTAAAAGAACAGAAATGTAATTTCTGCTATCAGACCACCATGGAATTAAACTAGAAATCAATAATAGAAAGAAAATTGGAAAATCCCCAAATATGTGGAGACTAAACAACACACTTCTAAATAACACATGGGTTAAAGAAGAAATCTCAAGAGAAATTAAAAAATATTTTGAACTAAATGAAAATAGAAACATAGCTTATTGTGGGATGTAGTGAAAGGAGTGCCTAGAGGGAAATATGTAGCATTGAAAGCATATATTAGAAAATAAGACAGATCTAAACCCGATAATCTAAATTTCCACCTTAGGAACATAAAAAAGAAGAGTAAATTAAATCCAAGTAAGCAGAAGAAAAGAAATAATAACAATTAGAGGAGAAATCAATGAAACTGAAAATAGGAAATCAATGAAACCAAAAGCTGGTTCTTTGAAAAGACCAATAAAATAGATAAGCTTCCAGCCAACTATGAAAGACTAACTACAAAACTATGAAAAACACAACCTAACTATGAAAAAAAGAGAGAGGACACAAATCACTAATATTAGAAATGATACCAGGGATATCATTACAGACCTCATGGAAATTAAAAGGATGATAAAAGAATACTATGGACAGTTCTATACCCACAAAATTGATAAACTAGATGAAATGGGCCAACTCCTTGAAATACACAATCTGCCAAAACTCACAGAAGAAGAAATAGATGATCTGAGTAGGTATCTATTAAAGAAATTGAATCAATGATTGATAACCTTCCCAACAGAAAACACCAGACTCAGATGGGTACACTGGCGAATTCTACCAAACTTTTAAGGAAGGAATTATGTCAATTCCCTACAATCTCTTTCAGAGGACATAAGCGGAGGGAATACTCCCTAATTCATTCTATGAGGCCAGAATTACCCTAATACCAAAACCAGACAAAGACATCACAAGAAAAGAAAACTACAGACAAATATCTCTCATGAACTTAGATGCAAAAACCCTCAACAAAATATTAGCAAATCAGATCCAAAAATGTAAAAAGAATTATACAACCAAGTGGAATTTATCCTAGATATTCCAGGTTGATTCAACTTTTGAAATCTATTAATGTAATCTATCACATAACACACTAAAAAAGTGTGTAATGAATATGACCATACAAATAGAGGCAGAAAAAGCATTTAACAAAAATCTAGCACTCACCCATGATAAAAACTCTCAGTAACTAGTAATAGAGAACTTTCTCAACTTGATAAAGAACATCTACAAAAAACCTACAGCTAACATTATACTTAATGGTGAGAAACTTGAAGCTTTCCCACTAAGATCAGGTACAAGGCAAGGACGTCCCCTCTCACCACTCCTTTTCAACATTGTACTGGAAGTCTTTGATAATGTAATAAAGTAAGAGAAAGAAATAAAAAGTATACAGATTGGGAAGACTTAAAACTGTCATTGTTCACAGATTATATAATTGTCTATGTAGAAAATCCAAAAGAATTGACAAAAAAACTCCTGGAACTAAAAAGCAATTATACTAAGGTTATGTGATGCAAGGTTAATATCAATAGTCAATTGCTTTTCTATATACCAACAATGAATAAGTGGAATGTGAAATTAAAAACACAGTACCATTTACATTAGCACTCCTAAAAGCAAAATACTTAGGTATAAATGTAACAAAATACGTACAATATCTGTATGAGGAAAACTATAAAACTCTGATAAATGAAATCAAAGAACTAAATAAATGGAGAGATATTCCACGTTCATAGGTGGAAAGACTCAATATTGTCAAGATGTCTGTGTTTCCTAACTTGCTCTATAGATTCAATCAATGCAACCCCAATCAAAATCCCAGCAAGTTATTTTATGGATATTGACAAATTGATTCTAAAGTTTATATGGAGAGGAAAACGACCCAGAATAGCCAACACAATATTGAAGGAGAAGAACAAAGTTGGAGGATTGATGCCACCCAACTTCAAGATTTACTATAGAGCTACAGTAATTGAGACAGTGTGGTATTGGTGAAAGGATAGACAAATAGATCAACAGAACAGAATAGAGAGCCCAGGAAAGAGATTCCCCATAAATACAGTCAACTAATCTTTGACAAAGAAGTAAAAGCAATACAGTGGAACAAAGATATTCTTTAAATAAATGGTGCTAGAACAACTGGACATCCACATGCAAAAAAGGGACTCTAGACACAGACCTTACACCCTTCACAATAATTAACTTGAAATGGGTCATAGACCCAAAAGTAAAATGCAAAACTATAAAAATCCTACAAGATAACATAGAAGAAAACCTAGATGACCACGGGTATGGTGATGGCTTTTTAGATATAACACTAAAGACGTGATCTATGGAAGAAATAATTGATAAGCTGGATTTCATTAAAATTAAAAACATCTGCCTCTGTGAAAGACAATGTCAACAGAATGAGAAGACAAGCCACAGACTGGGAGAAAGATTTGCAAAAGACACATCTGACAAAGGACTGTTATTCAAAATATACAAAGAATTCTTAAAACTCAACAACAAGCAAAGAAACAACCCAATTAAAAATTAAGCCAAAGACCTTGACACCTCACTAAAGAAGAAATACAGATGGCAAATGAGCACGTGAAAAGATGCTCCACAACATATGTCATCAGGGAAATGCAAATTAAAACAACAATGAGATACCACTATATACCTATTAAAATGGCTAAAATCCAGAACACTGACACCACTAAATGCTGGCAAGGAGCAACGGGAACTCTCGTTCATTGCTGGTGGGAATGCAAATGGTACAGTCACTTTGGAAGACAGTTTGGCAGTTTCTTACAAAACTAAACATACTCTTACCATATAATCTAGCAATTGAGCTCCCTGGTATTTACCAAAAGGAGTTGAAAACTTATGTCCACATGAAAACCTACAAACAGATGTCTAGAGCAGCTTTACTCATAATTGTCAAACTTGGAAGCAATCAAGATATCCTTCAGTAGGTGAATAGATAAATAAACTGTGGCACATCCAGACAATGGAATATGATTCAGTGCTAAAAAGAAATGAGTGATCAAGCCATGAAAAGACATGGAGGAAACTTAAATGCATATTACTAAGTGAAAGAAGTCAATCTGAAAAGGCAATATACTGTACGATTCCAAGTATATGACACTCTGGAAAAGGCAAAACTATAGAGACAGGAAGATCAGTGGTGGTGGTGGGAGGAGGGGTTGGTGATGAATAGGCAGAGGACAGAGGATTTTTAGGGCAGTTAAATACTCTGTATGATATTATAATAATGGGTATATGTCATTATACATTTGTACAAATCCCTAGAATGTACAACACCAAGAATGAACGCTGAGATAAACTATGGACTTTGGGTGGTTACGATGTTTCAATGT
>NW_025793290.1:0-1561 GCF_021613505.1 Equus quagga | reverse complement strand
TGCCGGACATGCCAGAACCACCTACTGCACAGACCGGGACCACCTGCCGGACCCGCCTGAACCACCTGCCGACCATGCCAGAAGCACCTGCTCAACTCATCGGAACCACGTGCTGGACAAGCCAAAATCACCTGCTGGCTACACCAGAACCACATGGCAGACACTCCAGAATCACCTGTCGGGCATGCCGGAACCACCTCTCAGATATGCCAGAAAGCACATGCCTGAGACGCCGGAAGCACCTGCCGAGCACACGGGACCCACTGCTCAACTCGCCTGAACACCCTTTGGACACGCCAAAATCACCTGCCGGTTACGCCAGAACCACTTGGCAGACTCTCTGGAATCACCTGCTGGGCGTGCCAGAACCACCTCTCATACGTACCAGAACCACATGCCTTACATGCCGGAACCACCTCCCGGAAGACCGGAACCACCGGCCGGACATGCCTGAACGACCTGCTGAGCACACCGGAACCACTTGCCGGACATGCCAAAATCACCTACAGGCTATGCCAGAACAACTTGGAGGACTCTCCGGGATCACCTGCCGGGCATGCCAGTACCACCTCTCAGACGTGCCACAACCATGTGGCAGACAGTCCGGAATCACCGGCTGGGCATGCGGGAACCACCTCTCAGGTGTACCAGAACCACGTGCGGCACACGCTGGAACCCACTACCGGACAGAGCGGAACCACCTGCCGGACACACCGGAATCACCAGAGCAGCTCGACAGAAACACCAGTTGGAGACGCCAAAATCATCTGTCGGACAGGCCAAAATCACTTGCCAGCTCCACCAGAAACACTTGCCGGACACTCCAGAATCACCAGTTGGGCATGTCAGAACCACCTCTCAGACGTGCCAGAACCACGTGCTGAACATGCCGGAACCACCTCCAGGACAGACCAGAACCACCTGCCAGACCCACCTGAACCACCTGCCGAGCATGCTGGAACGACCTGCTCGAGTCGCGGGAACCACATTCCAGACATGGCAAAATCACCTGCCGGGTACGCCAGAACCACTTGCTGGACACTCTGGAATCACCCGCCAGGCATGCTGGAACCATCTCTGAGACGTGCCAGAACCATGTGCCAGAGAAACTGGATGAACCTGCCGAGCACGCCAGAACCTCCTGCTCAACTCCCGGGAACCCCCTGCTGGAGACAACAAAATAACCTGCCGGCTATGCCAGAACCACGTGGCAGACTCGATGGAATCACCCACCAGGCATGCCGGAACCACCTCTCAGACGTGCCAAAAGCACGTGACAGACATGCCGGAACGACCTCTCAGATGTTCCAGAACCAAATGCCGCAGACTCCGGAATCACTTGCTGGGCATGCCGGAACCACCTCTCAGACGTGCCAGAAACACGTGCCGGACATGCCAGAACCACCTACTGCACAGACCGGGACCACCTGCCGGACCCGCCTGAACCACCTGCCGACCATGCCAGAAGCACCTGCTCAACTCATCGGAACCACGTGCTGGACAAGCCAAAATCACCTGCTGGCTACACCAGAACCACATGGCAGACACTCCAGAATCACCT
>NW_025793289.1:0-2093 GCF_021613505.1 Equus quagga | reverse complement strand
TGAATACATGGAAATCAAAATCAATGGGAACCATCTTGGAGGCTGGCCTTCATAAGAGTCAACATGATGAGGCAGGGAGCATGTGACCATGGGATCCACTGATTTTGATTTCCATGTATTCATCCTCTTATGTGGTCTTCTTTCACACTGAATGGAGCCGACCTGTATAACCAATAGGATATTGTAGAAATGATAGCATGTGACTTATAGAGATTTTTCCTATAACATCTTTCTTCTGCCTCGCTCCCTACTAGATCATGTGCTTGGGGGAAGCATTTGTAAAGCTCTAAAGAATCTCAAACAGCCTTATCCAGGGTCCATGTCACAGGGAATTGGGACCCTGTGAAGAACCGGCACTGACTGCCAGATATGGGAGTGAAAAGTCTTGGAAATGGATCTCTAGATGCAATCAATCCTTCAGATGAGTAAAACCCCAGCTGACATCTTGAGCACATTAGCTGGCATAACTATCCAGCTAAGCCACTGCTAGACTCCTGATCCAAAGAAATTATGTAATAAATGTTTATTGTTTTAAGCCACTAATTTGCACTAAAGTTTTTTTTGCAACAGTAGATAACTAATGTAGCTATAAAGTGAGTCCATTAGTCTAGTGCAATTTTATGTGTAATCCTTTATATAAATCAAAGTGTAAACCCTCAGTAAACGGTGCTGAGTAGAACCCTGTAAGGAGGAAAGAAATCCAATCCCATAATATGTATTGATTACAATCACTGTTTTTCTGAAGCAGTCAAATGACCATCCCTTAAAGGATGGTGCTATATTGAGAATTCACCGTAGGTTTCTCTTGATGGCTGTTAGACATTTGACAGCAGCAATAGCTAAGCCAGCCTTGGAGACCTTGCTACTGGGCCAGTGTATAGTATAGCATTCATTCCTGCTATCATGGCTACTCCTTTCTTGTACCCATTGTGCCAGCACTGTGGTGACCAATGAAAGAAACTAGCTGATGTCAGCTGGCCAGGTCATGTTGCTTACTTATGAATTTAGCCCCTGCTCTGTAGTCAGGTGAAAGGTACCGCTTTAGTTTGAAGGAGATGTCCTAGCAGGTCCCATACTACTGGGCCCCTAGAAAAATCCACCGTTGTGGTAAACCCTTGAATCTTCATAGAGTTTAACTTCTATCCTAAGATAGAAGTTTTACCAAGACCTCTAGCACACTTGCCATTTTTTTCCTCATTTAGTCTGATTGACCTGATATATTTATATAGTAGACAAATGTGATGTTCATAGAAATAGACAGACAGACCAGATACTTTCAGGCTATATTTTGACTCATGTTATGGCCCAGTATATGGTCCATCCTGGTGTAAATTTTATGTACACCTGAAAAGAACATGCATTTTACAATTATTTGGCTTAATGTTGTATAAATGATTTGTAATCAAGTCATGTGTGCATGTTCAATTATTCTATATCACTGTATCACTATATCCTCTATATCTATATATCACTATTAATGTTTTTGTCCAGGTTCTCTATTCGTTACTAGAAACAGGTGTTAAAATCTGCAACTATGAATATGGAATATGCATTTATCTTCTTTCCATCTAGTTCTGTCCATGTTTTCTTAATCTTGTAGTTATTAGATTCATACACATTTAGATTTACACATCTTGAAGAATTAACTATTTTATCATTCTGAAAGTTTCCTATTTATCTTTAGTTATATTCTGAGTCAACTTTGTCTGATATTTTTATAACCATATAGTATCTTTTATGCTTAGTGTTTACTTGGATCTAGTTCCGTCCTTTTACATTCAACCTAGTTGTATCTTTGTAAATGATGTGCTGGCTCTTCAGACCAAAAAATAGATGGGTCTTGCTTTTTTATCCAGTGTGACCATCTCTGCCTTTTAATTAGAATGTTTAGTGTATTTATGTTTAATGTTATTATTTACATAGTTTGGTTTAATTCAGCTATTTGCAGTCTGTTTCGTAGTGGTACTATGTGGTTTTGGTTTTCTCTTTCTCCTTTCCTGGCTTCTTTTGTTGTTGTTGTCAGTACGGGTGAGTCGAGCCTGACTCCTAGTGATGCTGTGTGCGCAGAGTGGAACCCTGCCCAATTTTTTTGC
>NW_025793288.1:0-34959 GCF_021613505.1 Equus quagga | reverse complement strand
AGGAGATACAGTACATGGCCCACACAGCGTGGCTCCGTGTTACCTCTGTGACCACATTTCCTGCTACTCTAGCTCTCACTTCCTCTGCCCCAACCACTTAGCTTTTCCTTGAACTCGTCAGGCACACTCTTGCCTTGGAATCTGCGCACAGGCTGCTCCCTCTGTCCGGATGGGTCCTCCTCCACATAGCTGCCTGGTGACCCCATCGCCTCCTTCAAGAGTCGGCTCAACTGTTGCTTCCCAACGAGGCCTACTCGGACCACCCTACTCTAAAATGCAATCCAACCCCCTCCCAGCACTCGGGGACCCCCTGCTCCAGCTATATTTTCCCACGGTATTTCTTACCTTCCAACATATCATGTATTCTATTACTTACTGTGTTTATTGTCTTCCTTTCCCTCCTCGGTGAAAAAATTACCTCCACAGGGCCAAGATTCTCCCTCTTACCCGCTGATTCAATCCAAGAGCCTAAATTGGTGTCTGGTTCATAGTCACTACTCTATAAATATTTAATAAATGATTGAAAAAATGCATTAAATACAGAAAATTATGTGGCACAATGAGGTAAACAGTGAAAGAGCAGTAGCAAGGATGATCAACGAGTTCTATGATAAACTTCCATTGGGCCCCATAAACGGAGTCAGAGTATAACAGACAGTACCTGTAATGCCTAAAATGGCACATACCCACAGGATCACAACCCCCCCCCCAACTGCTCCATGCCTGGGGGAACTACTGACCACCTACTGTGCTGTCAGTCCTAAAGCCAAGCACCATGAATAATGGTGAGCGCCGATTTTGTGCTTGCACAGCCTGGAGCAGGATGGGGCCACAGCTTCCATGCCAGGCTCCTATCCTCGTAGGGACCCCACAGAGGAGCTCCTCTGTCCCCTGGAGCACACACCAGGGCCCGGACCCCAGCCCATTTCCTTAAGGCCACCATATTTGCGCCCTCGCCAGCGATGGGAAGAACCAAAGGTCCCCGCCCACCACCTCTTAGTGGCCGCAAGAGCACACCGGCTGCACTCTCATTGGCTGCATGGCAGTGGGGGCGGGCCCTGCATGACAGGGGCTCAGAGACACCGAGCATGGGGCACGTGCCAGCTCCTGTGGTGACAGCAGCGTCCCTTGGGGCAGTGGGGTCTCAGAAGCTGTGGAACAGAAGCAGGAGGCATGGGCCCCGAGAGGCCACTGTGTCCTGAGAGCATCGGTGAGGCAGCCGCTGCGACATAGGCAGGCCTCGTGCTGTGTCTCTGTGGTGTGTGCCCAGGCTGTGGTGATGACAGGACCATGCTCAGTCTTCTGCCTAAGGCTGTGGCCTTCTTCCAGAGGAGGGTGGACTCCAGGTAGGAGAGTGACCGAGGCAGCCTGGGGTCCCACCAGGTACCCTCTCAGTTCCCTTGTCTCCCACACAAGGACCCTGCCCAGGGGGCTCACCCACCCCTGCCCGGGTGGCGGGGCACAGCTTCATCTTCTGTGCATGAGAGGGGGAGGTGTCCCTGAGTCCCCAAGAGCTGGGTCTGCACCCACCCAAGCGTCAAAGTCCCCAATCGGTCCAAAGGGGCGAGGGAGGTGGCAGAAAAGCCCGCGGGAGCACTTCCCCTCCCCTGCATCTCCCCAGAAGCTCCTGCAGCGGATTCGTCCCCATATTTCCAGTAGAGCTCCTCTCCCTGATTTGAGGGTGCATTTGACTTTGTGTCACAAACGTGCATGTATTTGAAGCCAAGTGGACAGTCATCCATCTGTCACCTCTAGGAGTGCAGAGGTGTGTTTAACTTGCTCACCTCTGTATCCTAAAAACCTGCCCCAGAATTGACACTGAGTGGATGACTGGGGACACTTTGAAGGCGTCGTTTTGTGGGTGGGGATCCGTTAAAGCTGAGGTTTGCTGGGGTGATGGCATCCGTGCTCTGAATCGCATCAGTTCCGATGTGTGTCGAGTCCTTGTCTGCGCCAAGCACTGGGCCTGAGGCCTTAAGGGCATTCGTGTCATTTAATCCTCAAAACACTCCCAGGAGAGCAGCCAGAGTCTTGTCAAGTCCGTTTCACAGCCGAGTCAGGGAGACACAAGCAGGAAGGAGAGGACACGGGGCCAGTCTCCCCCAGACCCTGAGGCCCAGCAGCTGTTTCCTGCCCTGGGCAATCCCCGCCCCAGAGGCCCTTCCTCCCACAGGAGTCACTGCCCACTGTGCTCAGGATGGGCCTCTGGAAGAGACGCCTCTTTGGTGAGCATTATTCTCTCGGCAGAGACCCGGCCTTCCCGCTGCCCGACTCTCCCTGCAGCTTCTGTGCCAGCCGAGTCTGAACCCCCACAGAGCTGGCTGAGTCTCAGCAAAGTTTGCCACAGAAGGCCGCTGCTTAGCTTTTACTGGAAGTCTCTCACTGCGGGGTCCTGTGCCACTGGGACCACATGGAAGAGCTTGTGACAAGTTTTCTTGTGCCTGAGTGGCAGTTGTCTCGCTTGTCATTTCTCTTTTTTCAGTGCTATGATTTAAAGTAACAAATTTGACCCATTTTATTTCAATCTATTAGAATTTCCTTGGTTTCAGAGTTTGTAATCTTGTACAATCAAGATTTTTCCCAGCCATCCTGTCAATTCACCCAAGTCAGTGGCTAGGCTGCTGTGGTGTTGTGGTTCAAAGCTTGGATTCTGCAGGCTGAGCGCCAGGGTTCCCATCCCAAAATATCACTGATCAGTTGTTCTTGTTAGGAAGAAAACAAAACAAAAAACAACTCCCCTGGTTGCTCAGATGCACTTTTGGGCCAGACTTCAATCGCCATGCCCTTTATTGTCTTGCGTGATGAGATGTTTAAGAATTCACGGTAGTGCCCTCTTATCCACAGTTTTGCTTTCTGAGGTTTCAGTTACCCACGGCCAACTGCAGTCCGAAAATGTTAAATATAAAATTACAGAAATGAACAATTCGTAAGTTTTACATCGCCACCCCATTCTGAGTAGTGTGATGAAATCTCTCGCCGTCTCCCTCTCTTCTGCCCTGGACACGAATCATCCCCTCATCCAGTGGGTCCACGCTGTGTATGCTGCCTACTCCGCAGTCACTTTGCAGCCTCTTGGTCATCAGATCCACAGCTGCAGCATCACAGTGCTTGTGTTCAACTCACCCTTATTTTACCTAATAATGGCCCCAAAGCACACGAGGAGTGATGCTGGCAATTCAGATGTGCCAAAGAGAAGCCATAAAGTGCTTCCTTTAAGTGAAAAGGTAAAGTTCCCAAATAATAAGGAAAGAAATCGAACGCTGAGGTTGCTAAGATCTACAGTAACTTTCGTTACAGTCTGTTGTTACGATTGTTGTACTTTATTATTACGTATTGTTGCTAATCTCTTACTGTGCCTATTTTCGATATTGAACTTTATCAGAGGTGTGTATATATAGGAACAAACATGGTATACATAGGGTTCGGTAGCATCCACGGAGTCAGGCATCCACTTGGAACGTATCCCCTGTGGATAAGGAGGGAGGACTGTTTAGATGGTGCTGCTAATGACGTTGGCAAGGATGATGAAGTTAGATAGTTATAGTGAATGTTCAAAGACTCTCCAGAGGCAGATATGACCATAACAACTAACATTTACGCTCTAACCTGTGTAGGCACTCACACTTCTGTGCAGATGACTTCTACGCGTCACTGAATACTCACAACCACACTATGAGGCAGACCTTGTTACTGTTTTTGTTTAACGATGAAAATAGGGTCAGAGAGGTTAGGCAATGTGGGCAGGGTTACACAGATGGTAAGTGCAGGACCTGTGATTAAACTGACGCAGTCTCGCTCCAGAGTCAGTGTTAACCCCGGCGCTCCACGGCCTGTGGTGTGGAGCCACAGAGCTGTGCAGAGAAACGGTCCATCCAGGACTTGAACCCGGCGTTCTGCCTCCAGAATCCTGCACATGCACCGCTATGTTCTGTTGTCAGGGTCATCTGTAGCTCACACCCAGCCTATTCTGTTTCTAGAAATAGATCACCGTCTACCGTAACTTTCTCAGGTAGGGCCTGTTGGTAATGTTCATTTGCTTTTGAGATGAACTAATGGAACCTTTACTTTACCCATCTCTCAGGTGACACCAGGTTAGAAACTGTGCGGGGAGTCCTGACAGGGTTCTGTTGTGATTGTGGCATGGTGGATGAGTTGATCTTCTTCAGCAGTAATGTTGTGACTGGCAGTGTGCCTCTGAAGCCTGGACCAAAAGTTACTGCAGTTGTGGAAGAAGAAAAAACATCCCAGAGATTGAATGCGGTCAAAGGAAGATTTGAATGAGTTTGGGGGGGGGGGGGCTCTTATCCTAGTGTGCTTTCAGTCTTGCTTTTCTTGCATTAATCTACCCTCTCTGAGGTGACCCAGTATAGTGGATGTAGAGTGGAATTTGAAGTCCCATTCATCTGACAGTTTGGGTTCTTTGGTTTGTCTCTTACATTTGTAGTGATTTCTGTTTTATTGTTTTTTGGTGAGGAAGATTGGTCCTGAGCTAACATCTGTTGCCAATCTTCCTCTTTTTTTGTGTGTCCTTGAGGAATATTGTCCCTGAGGTAACATCTGTGCCAATCTTTCCTCCATTTTGTATGTGGGATGCCGCCACAGCACAGCTTGACGAGTGGTGTGTGGGTCCACACCCAGGATCTGAACCCACGCACCCCAGGCTGCCAAAGCGGATCGCGTGGATCCAACCACTAGGCCACGGGGCCGGCCTGTGATTTCAGTTTTTAAAAGTAAATTTGAGTATCTATTCTCCTTGTATTGAGACAATATGCTCAGCAGTGGTACTTACTGGACTCTGTACTGTCCTACAACTTCCTTTTTTCAGGTGAAAAAAAGCATTTTCTGTAGTTCACATTCAGAGAAGTAGAATTACTAGGTCAAAAGATGTTCATTTTAAACATACTAAAAATAGCTTTATTGAGGTATAATTTACATACCATAAAAACCTGCTGTTTTGAAAGTACAGACCAATGACTTTTTTGTGGATTTACAGAGTGGAATAACCATCAGCACAGTCCAGGCAGCTACCATCTTGATGTGTTTCATCAAGTTATCCTTTAGTTGTTCTGTCGATATTCTCAGCAGGCTGTGAGACTGCCTGACAGTTTGGCAAGAACGGGAATATTATCCATCGGAAATCTTTGCTAATTTGAGAAACGAAAAACCAGTTTTACAATTTTATTTGGCACTTCTTTAAGTCTTTATGAAAATACAGTAACTTTTCTTAGAACTATTTAACTACTAGACCTTACATTTATTTGTTTTCTAGGAAAAGTAAAGCTTCATTAGGAAAATGAGCATATGAAGGTTTTATGGTTATTTCTTCCAACGCTGTCTCTTGACTTTGTTTTATAGCATTTCCTTTTTATATACTATAAATATGTCTATCTTGTCCATATGACTTTTGGGTTCAGTAAGGATCCTAAGTGAAAAATTTTCCAATTCAGAATTCACACAAGGATTCACTCAGTTTTTCTTCTGAAAGTTATTCATTTATTTACATTAAACGTTCAGTCAGCCTGGAATGCATTTAGATGTACAGACTGAGAGAAGGATCTGTAGCTTGTTTACTTAACCACTACCTAGTTATCCCATAGCATTAACTGGATAATCCACTTTCCTCTATTGAACTGAAACGCTACTTCTGTACATTCCCGCAAGCATCTGAATCTGCTTGGACTCCCTATCATGTTGGTGGGATTTGCAAGGGGGAAATCAAAGGAATTGAGAGAGTGGCCCTTAGACATGAAAGCTGGGGGAAGGTTCGGTCTGAGAGCTAGTGTGGAGTCAGGGAACAAAAGCTCAGAGGATCTTATGGATCATCCAGTGGGACAGTGACGGGAGTGGTGGTGGAGACAAAGATGCCAGCCTGGTGCTCCATTCCTCAATGAAAGTGAGTGAGGGGGAAATAACCACGAGACTGGTATTGACCACTGGAAGGATACCCGTTGAAATTGGATTAGTACATTTTTTAATAATTAAAGTAATTTTTAAGAATTATTTTAATAATTTTTTAATAATGAAAGAATATGATTAAAAATGTTTACCCCTCAATTGATGAAGTTTTCATCAGAAACCTTTGAACAAGAAATTCTGCTCTTGGGAGTTTATCCCACAGAAGTAAATCAGGCAAGTAGGCAGTGCGTTAGGATGAAAAACTAGAGGTCCAACAATGTGGAATTGAGTCAATAAATTAGGGTACATTCATTCAACGGGAAAGCCATATTACTCGTTCAATAATCTCTTGTTATGGAAAAATGTTTATCATCATTATGTAAAACTTAAATACTATATACAATATTAAATTTTGCTTTTAAAATGATACATATATATTTGTGCATAGAAAAAAAAACCAACTGGAGCAGTGTAAATTCCAAATTGTGGTCTATGGTTATCTCTAGGTAATGCAATTATGAATCATAGGTAATGGCTTTCTGCTTTGTGCTTATTTGTTTTTCTACTTTTCCTGGAATGAACGTGTATTATTTGTGTAATTAAGAAAAACAAATTATAAAACAAGAGCTATTAAACTTCCAATAAGCAAAAAGGTTTGCATGCCTGCCTACTGTAGATGAATTCAAGCCCTGATTTGACTTGGTTTTTTTTAGAGCTCTCCGCAGTTTAGTTATTTTTTGAACTTTATCTCACGCTTCTGTCCCTCGGGGCCTGATCTCGAATCCTATGGTTTGCCTCCCTAGTCTCTAGCGTGCTTGTTTTTCCTCTCTATCTTCCTCTCCTGCCCATATTTCCATTTGCCAGGTAATACATTTCTCTTCTCTCACAGCCCAGGTCAGATCTGACTTCCTGCAAGAAATGCACCTATTTTCTCCAAGCCTGAAATTTTATCCCTTCTGGGAATTCCCAGAAACTAATTTTTGAACTTATTTTTTTATCATTTATCACAACTTCCTTAGAACTAGTAGTTTTTTCTTTTACCCCCATTTCATTGTGAATTCCTGGAGAGCAGGGGCAGCATGCTTTGTTAAATCTTTGAATCTAATACCATCCTCGAATCAAACTTGGGTGTGCAATTCTTTTTGATGCATTTTAACGATCGATACACGAGGCTCAGGGGGTATTTTTACCATCGTCTCACGTCCATGATCTAGTTGTCATGTAAAATATATTCCGTACTGTTGAGGGCAGGTGTTTAAAGTGTCTACTGAATAACAGTGCTTTAGGGCTATAAGTTCCCATTTTTAAATTTTGGTTGTGTTTGAAGTAACCGTTTCCTTATTACGGGTGGGTGCTAGCTCTGATAGTTTTGGTGTTGACAGACCATCAGACTCTGGTACGAGAGTTTTAACTGCTTGTGTTACATCTGTAAGGAAAGATGCCGACCACATTAATAAAAAACCTTGCTTCTCTCTAGATAATTTTTCTGAAGTTATGATTTACATTTAAAAAACAGGCTTTAATTACTTTTTTAAATTTGTAGATTAGATTTAGTTGGCTACAGACATCATTTCAAGGTTCAAAATAGGACATGCTCAGTTTCCTAAGAGGATTTTACTACTGAAACTATTTCTGTAATGCACTCGGCTGGAGTCAGCAACTCTTCAGTACTTGAGGTGGCTCTTTGGAGTTGAAAATAATGTACAGCATAGGAGGAAATACGTAATATGTCCAAGAACTCATGCTGTATTATTGTGAAATGCAGTCACTAATGTCTGGATGATTTTTTCATTCATATAAATATTTAATTTCTAATACACTAAAAAATACTACAAATGTACAATGATACTATTTTTGAAATACTTCACATGCTTCAAAAAAAACTTTTGTAGATAGCCTCGTACCTGTTTGTATGCGTGTGTATCCATTGTCAAGATCTACTTATAAGTAGCAGATATGTTATAAGATCTTGTTTAGACTGTAAGGTAGAACTACTTTATGCTATTGGAGTCGAAGGCAGCTACCATTTAGCTTGGGTACAAAAGGGGAGAGTTGCTCAGCCCCACCAGGCTGCTTGCTATTTTACTTTGGGTGGATGTAGAAGCCGGGACTCTGACTTGGATTATGTCTTAAGATGGTCACTCTGTCTGCTTTGTGGAGAGGAGACTCTGTGGGGCAAGGGCGGAGTCAGGAGGACCAGGTAAGAGATCACCGCACAGTCCTGGTGAGCAACGGTAGCGACTTGGACGAGGGCGTACAAGTGGAGGCTCTGAGGAGTGATTTGATTCTGGCTGTACTTCGAAGGTGGAGACGAATATACTGGCTGTTCGGTGGGATCTTTGGAGTGAGGGAAAGAGGGGTCAAGGGTTACCCCAAAGTTTTTGGTCAGAGCAACGGTGAGGGTGGAGTTGCTGATTTGAAACAACCTATGAGGTTCCAATTTCTCTACATCATCTTCAGCACTTGTTGTTATCTGTCTTTTGGATACTCAACCTACTTAGGTGTGAAGTGGTATCTCATTGTAGTTTCAATTTGCATTACCCTACTGACTAATTATGCTGGGTTTCTTTTCACGTCCTAATTGGCCATTTGTGTATCTTCTTCAAAGACATATCTATTCAAATCCTTTGTCCATTTTTAATTGGGTATTTGTCATTTTACGGTTGATTTTTAATAGTTGTTCACATATTCTGGGTAAGTCACTAAACAGATATATGATTTGCGAATAGTTTCTGTCGTACTGAAGCTTGTCTTTTCACTTCATGGCGTCCCTTGAAGCAGAACATTTTTAAATTTTGATGAAGTCTAGTTCATCTATTTTTTTCTTGTTGCTTCTACATTTACTGTCATATTTAAGAACGATTTGCCTAATCCAAGCTCCTGATTACCTTTTCTACTGAGGCTTTTCAATGTTTCACTTTTACATTTAGGTCTTTAACCATTTTGATTTAATTTTTGTGTATGGTGTAAAGTAGGCATCCAATTTCATTCTTTTATGTATGGATACAGGTTGTCCAAGCATTATTTGTTCAAAAGACTATGCTTTCTGCATTGAATTGTCTTAGCATCCTTGTCAAAAAATTGACTGTACCTGTAAGGGCTTATTTCTGGACTCTAAGTCTGTTCCATTGAGCTATGTTTCTATCCTTATGCCGGTAGAATGAGTTGGAAAGCATTCCCTTACCTTCTATTTTCTGAAAAAGAATGTGTAGAACTACTGTTAATTCTCGTAAATGTTTGCTAGAATTAACCAGTGAAATCTTGTGGCCCAGGCCTTTTTCTTGACAGAAGTGTTTTGATTACTAATTCAACTTCTTTATTTGTTACTGGTGAACTCTAATTTTCCATTTCCTCTTGAGTCAGTTTCTGAGATTTGTTTGTCTCTAGGAATTTGTCAATCTAACTCAGGTTTTCTAATTTTTTGTCATACGATCATTCGTAGTATTTCCTTACATAGTATTTCCTTATTTCTGTAAGGTCGATAGAGATGTCCCTTTTTCATTATTGATTTTAGTAATTTGAATATTCTCTTGCTTTCTTGGTCATCCTATAAAGGCTTGTCAATAATAACGATTTTTTCAAAGAACCAAACTTTAATTTAGTCCATTATCACCATTGTTTTTCTAAACTCTATTTCATATATTTCCACTCTAGTCTTTATTATCTCCTTCCCTTCTGCTTGCTTTGGATTTAGTCAGCTCTTTTCATTCTAGTTACTTAATATGAAAAGTTAGGTTGTTAATATTAGATCTTTCATGCTTTTTAAGATAGGCACTTATGGCAATAAATTTCTCTCTAAGCACTGCGTTATCTGCATCCCATTAGTTTTGGTATGACGTATTTTCATTTTCATTTATCTCTAAGTGTTTTTCTTTTTTTTTCTTTCTTTCTTTTTTTGAACACTGACATCGCTGCCGTGAGCACTTTCTTTCTTCCTTTTTTTTAATGCTTTTTGTTGAGGAAGATTGGTCCTGATCTAACGTCTGTTGCCAATCTTCCTCTTTTTTTTCTCCCCAAAGCCCCAGTACATAGTTGTATATCCTAGCTTTTTAGTTCCATGTGGGATGCCACCACAGCATAGCTTGAAAATCAGTGTGTAGGTCCACACCCAAGATCTGAACTGGCAAACCCAAGGCCACTGAAGTGGAGTGCATGAACTTAACCACTTGTTCAGGGACATGGCCTCTGTCTAAGTATTTTCCTAATTTTCCTTTTGGTATTTCCTGTGACACAATGGTTACTTAGGGGTTGTTCCTTAATTAACACATATTTATGAATTTTCCAAACTTCCTCTTGTTATTGCTTTCTATTTTCATTCCATTGTGGTTGAATAACATAAATTGTATGATTTCAAGCCTTTAAAATTTATCAAATGTTGTTTTATGGCCTAGCATATGATCTATCCTGGAAAATGTTTTGTGTGTACTTGAGAAGAATGTACTCTGCTATGATGAATGTATGAATGTATTCTGCTATGATGGGTTCAGTGTTGTCTAGTGATTTTTAGCACTAATTCCTTAATAATGTTGGTCAATTCTTCTATTTCTCAGTTGATTTTCTGCCTGATTGTTCTATCCATTACTGAAATAAGGATATTGAAATCTCCAACTCTCATTATTGACTTGTCCATTTCTCACTTCAATTCGGTCAGTTTTTCATTCATGTGCTTTGGGACTCTGTTGTTCAGTGCATATATTTCTGTTATATCTTTTTGATAGATAGACTGCTTTATCATTTTATAATGTCCTTGTTTGTGTCTAGTAATAGTTGTCGTCTCAAAGTCTATTATGTTTGATATTAGTATGGGCACCCCAACTCTCTTTTGGAAATAGCTTGCATGTTATGTCTTTTACCATTCTTTTACTTTCTAATTTATTTTGTCTTTGAATCTCACAGGTGTCCAGCATACAAATGGATGATGTTTCTCTTTTTAATTCTTTTTGCTAATGTCTGCCTTTCCATTGGAGTGGTTAGTCCATTTAAATTACAATAAGGTAGGATATATATCTATGATTTTGCTATTTGCTTTCAGTATGTCCCATTTCTTTTATGCTCCTTTATTCATCTATCACTCTCTTGTTTAGTGTGAAAAAGACATTATCTAGTATGACATTTTATTGCCCTTGTTTCTTGTATTTTTGAGCTATTTTTATTAGTAGCTGCTCTGTGAATTACAACTAACATCTTAATTCATAACCACTAATTCAGATTAACACCAAGTCAATTTCAATAGTATACCCAATCTTTGCTACTAGAAAGCTCTGTTCCCTTCCCACTCTGTCGTGCAATTATTGCCCTAAAAATTACATCTGTATACACTGTGTGTCTATGAACACAGATTTATAATTATTTCTTTTTATACAAGTCTTTAAATCAGAAGGGAGAAAAATAAATTAAAAACAAAATTCATATGATCTTTTATACATTTACCTATATAGTTATATTTACTAGTGCTCTCTAAATGGACTCATACAATATGTTGTTTTTTGGGTCTGGCTTTTTTCACTTGGGATGATATTTTCAAGGTTCATTCATGTTGTAGCATGTATCAGCACTTCATTCCTTTTTATGTTTGAATAATAGTCTATTGTAAAATATACCACCTTTAATGAATCCATTTATCAGTTTATAGGCATTTGGTTTATTTCCACTTTTTTACTCTTATTGATAATGCCATAATGAACATTTATGTTCAAGGATTTGCGTGGACATATGTTTTTAATTCTTTTGTGTATACACAAAAGAGTGGAATTGCTAGGTCGTATGGCCATTCCAAGTTTAACATTTAGAGGAACTGCCAAACCATTTTTGAATGTGGCTGTCCCGTTTTACATTCTCACCAGCAATGTATGGGAGTTCCATTTTCTCCATATCCTCACCAACACTTATTATCTGCTTTTTTAAAAAATGTTTTTATTGCAGTAACATTGGTTTAGAACATCATATGAATTCCATGTGTACATCATTGTATTTCTTTTTTTTCAATTTATTAACTTATTTTCGGATGTACATCATAATATATTTCGAATTCTGTGTAGATTACATCATGTTCACCACCTGAAAACTAATTATAGTCCCTCCCCTCACATGTGAGCCTAATCACCCCTTTTGCCCTCCCCCCTCCCCACTTCCCCTATGGTAACCATCAATCCAATCTTCATTGCTATGTGTTTGTTTGTCGTTGTTTTTATCTTCTACTTAGGAGTGAGATCATATGGTATTTGACTTTCTCCCTCTGACTTATTTCACTCCTCATAATACCCTCAAGTTCCATCCATGTTGTCACAAATGGTCGGATTTCATCATTTCTTATGGCTAAGAGTAGTCCATTGTGTATAAATACCACACCTTCTTTATCCATTTGTCCCTTGATGGGCACCTAGGTTGCTTCCAAGTCTTGGCTATTCATTGTTATGCTGCAATGAACATAGGGGTGAAAGTATCTTTATGCCTTTGTGTTTTCAAGTTCTTTGGATAAATACCAAGCAGTGGGATAGCTGGATCATATGGTAGATCTATCCTTAATTTTCTGAGGATACTCCATACTACTTTCCATAGTGGCTGCACCAGTTTGCACTCCCACCAGCAGTGAACAAGGGTTCCCTTCTCTCCACATCCTCTCCAACATTTGTTGTTTCCTGTCTTGTTAATTATAGCCATTCTGACAGGAGTGAGGTGATACCTCATTGTAGTTTTGATTTGCAGTCCCCTGATAGCTAATGATGTTGAGCATCTTTTCATGTGCCTATTGGCCATCCGAATATCTTCTTTGGAGAAATCTCTGTTCAGATCTTTTGCCCAGTTTTTAATTGGATTGTTGGTTTTTTTGTTGTTGAGCTGTATTAGTTCTTTCTATATTTTGCATATTAACCCCTTATCTGATATATGTTTGCAAATATCTTCTCCCAATTGTTAGGTTGTCTTTTTGTTTTGTTGATGGTTTCCTTTGCCGTGCAGAAGCTTTTTAGTTTGATGTAGTCCCATTTGTTCATTTTTTCTTTTGTTTCCCTTGCCTGGTCAGACACAGGACTTGAAAATATCCTGCTCAGACTGATGTCAAAGAGCGCGCTGCCTATGTTTTCTTCTAGAAGTTTCATGGTTTCGGGTCTTACATTCAAGTCTTTAATCCATTTTGAGTTGATTTTTGTGCGTGGTGTAAGGGAATGGTCTACTTTCATTCTTTTGCATGGGGCTGTCCAGTTTTCCCAACACCATTTATTGAAGAGACTCTCCTTTCTCCATCGTATGCTCTTGGCTCCCTTGTCGAATATTAGCTGTCCATAAATGTGTGGGTTTACTTCTGGGCTCTCAATTCTGTTCCATTGATCTGTGTGTCTGTTTTTGTGCCAGTACCAGCTGTTTTGGTTACTATGGCTTCGTAGTATATTTTGAAATCAGGGAGTGTGATACCTCCAGCTTTGTTCTTTTTCCTCAGGAATTCGTTGGCTATTCGGGGTCTTTTGTTGTTCCATATAAATTTTAGGATTCTTTGTTCTATTTCCGTGAAAAATGCTGTTGGAACTTTCATAGGGATTGTGTTGAATCTATAGATTGCTTTAGGAAGTATGGACATTTTAACGATGTTAATTCTTCCAATCCAAGAGCATGGAATATCTTGCCGTTTCTTTGTGTCTTCTTCGATTTCTTTCAACAATGTTTTATAGTTTTTGGTGTACAGATCTTTCACCTCTTTAGTTAAGTTTATTCCTAGGTATTTTATTCTTTTTGTTGCAATTGTAAATGGGATTGTATTCTTAGTTTCTCTCTCTGCTACTTTGTTGTTAGTGTATAGAAACGCAACAGAGTTTGTATGTTGATTTTGTATCCCACGACTTGACTGTATTCCTTTGTTGTTTCTAAAAGTTTTTTAGTGGAATCTTTAGGGTTTTCTAGATATAAAATCATGTCATCTGCAAAGAGTGACAGTTTCACTTCTTCTTTTCCAGTGTGGATCCTTTTTATTTCTTTTTCTTGCCTGATTGCTCTGGCTAGGACTTCCAATACTATGTTAAATAAGAGTGGTGACAGTGGGCATCCTTGTCTGGTTCCTGTTCTTAGAGGGATAGCTTTCAGTTTTTCTCCATTGAGAATGATATTTGCTGTGGGTTTTTCATATATGGGCTTTATTATGTTAAGGTATTTTCCTTCTATACCCACGTTATTTAGAGTTTTTATCATAAATGGATACTGTATCTTGTCAAATGCTTTCTCAGCATCTATTGAGATGATCATGTGATTTTTATTCTTCATTTTGTTAATGTGGTGTATCATGTTGATAGATTTGTGGATGTTGAACCATCCCTGCATCCCTGGAATGAAACCCACTTGATCATGATGCATGATCTTTTTAACATATTGTTGTATTCAATTTGCTAGTATTTTGTTGAGGATTTTTGCATCGATGTTCATCAGTGATATTGGCCTGTAATTTTCTTTTTTTGTGTTGTCCTTGTCTGTTTTTGGTATCAGGATAATGTTGGTTTCGTTGAATGAGTTAGGAAGCCTCACCTCCTCTTCAATTTTTTGGAAGAGGTTGAGAAGGATAGGTATTAAGTCTTCTTTGAATGTTTGGTAGAATTCACCATGGAAGCAATCTGGTCCTGGACTTTTACTTGTGGGGAGGTTTTTGATTGCTGTTTCGATCTCCTTACTGGTGATCGGCCTATTCAAATTTTCTACTTCTTCTTGGCCCAGTTTTGGAAGGTTGTATGTTCCTAAGAATTTATCCATTTCTTCTAGATTATCCAATTTGTTGGTGTATAGCTTTTCATAGTATTCTCTTATTATCTTTTGTATTTCTGAGGTGTCCATTATAATCTCTCCTCTTTCATTTCTGATTTTATTTATTTGAGCCTTCTCTCTTTTCTTCTTGGTGAGTCTAGATAAGAGTTTGTCAATTTTGTTTATCTTTTCAAAGAACCAGATCTTGGTTTCATTAATTTTTTCTATTTTTTTTTAGTCTCTATTTCATTTATTTCTGCTCTGATTTTTATTATTTCCTTCCTTCTGCTGATTTTGGGCTTTGTTTGTTGTTCTTTTTCCAGTACCTTTAGATGTGCTTTCAGATTGTCTATTTGGGATTTTTCTTCTTTGTTGAGGTAGGCCTGAATTGCTATCAACTTCCCTCTTAGAACCGCTTTTGCTGTACCCCATAGATTTTGGCATGTGGTGTTTTCATTTTCATTTGTCTCCAGGAATTTTTTGATTTCTCCTTTGATTTATTCATTGA
The DNA here is from genome assembly GCF_021613505.1 of Equus quagga. Classification (NCBI taxonomy): domain Eukaryota; kingdom Metazoa; phylum Chordata; class Mammalia; order Perissodactyla; family Equidae; genus Equus; species Equus quagga. Next base: position 19,835 of record NW_025793288.1, on the reverse strand, counting down.
CCTAATCGTTGTTCAGTAGCATTTTGTTTAATCTCCACATTTTTGTGGCTTTTCTGGTTTTCATCCTGTAGTTGATTTCTAGTTTCATACCTTTGTGGTCAGAAAAGATGCATGGTATTACTTTGATCTTCTTAAATTTATTGAGACTTGTTTTGTGGCCTAATATGTGATCAATCCTGGAGAATGTTTCATGGGCATTTGAAAAGAATGTGTAGTCTATGGTTTTTGGATGGAATGTTCTGTATATATCTACTAAGTCCACCTGGTCTAATGTGTCCTTTAAGGCCAGTGTTTCCTTATTGATCTTCTGTTTGGATGATCTATCTATTGGTGTAAGTGGAGTGTTAAAGTCCCCTACTATTATTGTAGTACTGTCTATTTCTCCTTTTATGTCTGTTAATAATTGCTTTATATATTTAGGTGCTGCTATGTTGGGTGCATAGATATTTACAAGTGTTATAATTTCTTGTTGGACTGTTCCCTTTATCATTATGTAGTGCCCGTCTTTGTCTCTTGTTACAGTTTTTGTTTTAAAGTCTATTTTGTCTGATATAAGCATTGCTACCCCCGCTTTCTTTTCTTTGCCATTTGCGTGGAATATCTTTTTCCATCCTTTCACTTTCCATTTGTGAGTGTCTTTAGGTCCGAAGTGTGTCTCTTGTATGCAGCATAAGCATGGGTCTTGGTTTTTTATCCAATTGGCCACCCTATGGCATTTGATTGGAGCATTTAGTCCATTGACATTTAAAGTAGCTATTGATAAATATGTATTTATTGCCATTTTTTCATTTTTTTCTGGGTGTTTTAGTAGTTCTTCTCTGTTCTTTTCTTTTTCTCTTGCTCTCTTCCCTTGTGGTTTGATGGCTATCTTTGGTAATATATTTGATTTCTTTTGTCTTACTTTTTTTCTTGCTTGTTATAGGTTTCTGATTTGTGATTACCATGAGGATCCTATTTAATATTCTATGCATATAACAGTCTACCTTGCGTTGATAGACTCTTTAGCTTGGCCTCTTTCTAAACGCTCTACTTTTTCACTCCCCTCCTCCCACATTATATGTTTTTCAAATCATATATAGTCTCTTGTTTAGTGTGTGTCTATCCATTACCCTCTTATCACTGAAATAAGTGATTTTAGTACATTTGTCTTTTAACCTTCATATTATCTTCACAGGTAGTTGATCTGCTGCCTTTACTATATTTTTACCTTACAAGTGATTTTATTGCCTGTTTTTTTGTTGGGTTTTTTTTTTGATAATTTTTTTAATGTTTATTTGTGGTCATTGCCTTCTCACTTAAATAAGTCCCTTCAGCATTTCTTGCAGAACTGGTTTCTTGGTGATAAACTCCTTTAATTTTTTTTTTTTTAAAGATTTTATTTTTTCCTTTTTCTCCCCAAAGCCCCCCAGTACATAGTTGTATATTTCTCGCTGTGGGTTCTTCTAGTTGTGGTATGTGGGACGCTGCCTCAGCGTGGTCTGATGAGCAGTGCCATGTCCGCACCCAGGATTCGAACCAACGAAACACTGGGCCGCCTGCAGCGGAGCGCACGAACTTAACCACTCGGCCACGGGGCCAGCCCCAAACTCCTTTAATTTTTGCTTGTCTGGGAAGCACTTTATCTCTCCTTCCATTCTGAATGACAACCTTGATGGATTGGCTGTAGGTTTTTTTTCTTTTAGCACTTTAAAAACATCGTGCTGTTCTCTTCTCGCCTGTAGGGTCTTGGCTGAGAAGTCTGCTGATAGCCTGATGGGCTTCCCTTTATATGTCACTTGTGGCCTTTCTCTTGCTGCTTTTAGGATTTTCTCTTTGTCTTTAATTTTGGACATTTTAATTATAACATGTCTTGGTGTGGGCCTCTTTGGGCTTATCTTGTTTGGAGCTCTCTGTGCTTCCTGAACTTGGATGTCTCTTTCCTTCCTCAGGTTAGGAAAATTTTCATCTATTATTTCTACAAATAAATTTTCTGCCCTTTTGTCTCTCTCTTCTCTTTCTGGGACATCTATAATCCAAATGTTAGCACGCTTGATATTGTCCCAGAGTTCCCTTACACTGTTCTCATTCTGTCTAATTCTTTTTTCTCTTTTCTGTTCTGCTTGGGTGATGTCCTCTAGTCTTTCATCTAGCTCGCTGATCCGGTCTTCTGCTTCCTCTACTCTGCTATTGAGTCCCTCTAGTGAATTTCTCATTTCGAGTATTGTATTCTTCATTTCTGATTTTTTTTTATATCTTCCAGTTCTTTGCTGATGTGCTCACTGTGTTCATCCATTCTTCTCCCCATATCTGTGAGCATCCTCATTATATTTTGTTTGAACTCTTCGTCAAGTAGGTCGCTAGTTTCTGTTTCATTCAGTCCTTTTTTGGGGGTTTTGTACTGTTCCCTTGCTTGCAAAGTATTCCTTTGCCTCCTCATTATGCCTCTTTCTCTGTGCTTATTTCTATGTATTAGGTGAGTTGGCTGTGTCTCCTGATCTTGGAGAAGTGGCCTTATGCATGAGATGCCTCATGAGGCCCAGCAGTGTGCTTCCCTCTCATCACCAGTCCATAAGAACCAGGAGTGACCCCTTTGTGGGCTACTTGTGTCCTTCTGCTATGCTAGGGTTGCTCCCACTGCAGGTACCCAGGGAGTCTGATCTTTCCTTCCCTGGCCAGCTGTTTGTAAATCCGGTTTGGGGAGCCTCAGCACTGTTGGCTACAAAGTCTATCAGCACACTCCTATTGCAGTTTTCCTCTTAGTTGGGGTGGTACCCAGTGTAGATTGTTGCTAGGCTCAGGGGCTTACAGTTGTGATAGGCCTCAGGCCTACATGGCTATTGTCAGTTCTCTTAGGAGTGCAGCTGAGTGGGGCTGACCCTTGGCAAGGGGGCACTCAATTGTTTCAGGCTTTGGAAGGTGGGGCTGATCTTTTTTATGGCTATTTGTGAAGCACAGGTCTTCTGCCACTGATAAGCCCCACCCCCCACAGGTCTACACACACTGTCAACACAGTCCTGGTCCGTGCACCCTTCTCAACCACCTGTAGCGTACCCCGATGGATCACTGCAGAGGCCCCCACCTCTCCACCAATGCCCCCGACAGTTTACCTGGTCCTCACACAGGCCCTGCCCCACAGAGGCAGACACCCTTGCCTGCCTGTAGAGGATCAAGGCACCCAGTCAATGCAGGCTGAAAAGTAGCCTGAGGGCTTGCTGTTAGCTGGGGCTGGTACCTAGGGCAGGTTGCCTGCCCTGGCTGAACTGGATTAAATTTGTGCTCCAGTGAGTGTGGCAGACCTCTGGGCTAACAGGCCAAGGGATGAACCTCAATGGCACCCACCAGGGTCATGTCAGCATGCCTGGACCAGCTCAGAACAATGGCACCCACCAATGTCTCAGTCTCCGGAGAGGTCTCTCCTCTCACCAAGATGCCCCCAGAGCCCACCAAGTGAGTCTCATTTCACCAAAGGACTGTCAGCCTTCTCTCTGGTGATTTTATGTTGCTGCAATGAGTGAGTTTGTGTGTGGGCCCTTTAAGACCTGGGTCTTTTTGGCTTTCAGACGATAGCTTTTCTGGGGGTATCCTCGCTGCAGTTAAAAGCCAGCAAAGCCAGACAGTAAGACTCCTGTCTCAGTTGCGCTGAGTCTGAAGGATGCTTATAGCAGTATCGACCCCGCTCCGGACCTCACTCCTCCAGGGAGAGCTCGTACCTTAGGGTGGCTCCCGCCTGGCCAGCTGAGAAGCTCCGCTGCTCCCAAAGGTGGCTTTTTTCCTCTCCAGCAGGAATTTCTGCCTCTTCCGCCTTAGTCAGGACTGTCCCTTGTCGTGGGGGTTCTTTTTATCCAGTTTTCAGTTTTCAATCTGGGGTAATTTTTCCAAAAATAGTTGTAACCTGGTTGTGTTCATGGGAGGAGACGAGTTCAATGTCTGCTCACACCGCCATCTTGACGAGATCTGCCCCTGCTTTTTTTGACTATAGCTATCCTAGTTGGTGTGAAGTGATATTTTATTGTGGATTTCATTTGCATGTCCCTAATTGCTGATATGATTGGTTGAGCATTTTTTTCATGTATTCTTGGCCATTTGTATACATTCTTTTTAAAAATGTCTATTCAGTTATTTTCCCCATTTATTAGTTGGGTCATTTGTCTTTTTATTATAGAGAGAAAATAATTTTTTATATTTTCTGGATACTCTACTGTTAGCATATATATGATTTGCAAGTATTTTCTTCTATTTGTGAGATGTCTTCTCACTTTCTTGATACTGTCTCTCATTCATTCATGTTTATGTCAATATTTATTGCGTGCCCCCTACGTGCCAAACACTGTGTCAGGTGTGAAACATTTGATGGATATGACAAGTGAATATGTCAGGCAAAATTCCTGCCCCAGGTCGCTTGTCTCCCAAAGTGTGTAGAGAGGGCATATGCTGAAGAACATGTAAAGAATTCCTTTCAGTTATACTAAGATCTCTGAAAGAAATCAGCCATTCAACCCAAATACCACCACTGCTGTCGCCTTATTTATAAAAGGGATAGGGACTTGGAATATGGATTGGATTTTCAAACACTGGCTGGCCCTTGGGAGCTTAGAGAACAGACTCTCAAACTTCAGTGTATCAAAGTTCCTTGTAAAAAATCTAATGAAAAGCTAAGGCCACGGGGATAATGATTTTATTTATAGAAAAAAACACAGAATCTTCACAGGTCTCATGGACTTCTTGAAGTCCACCAAGTAAAACCAGCAGGGCTGGCTCTAAGCCAAGAACTCATTTTCAGTGAGATAAGCCCCTACTGTTTTTGCTTTTATTAATTTTATTGTGGTAAAGTATGCGTAGTAAAATTTATAATTTTAACCATTTTAAGTGTACAGTTTAATGGTATTATGTATATTCTCATTATTATGCGACCATCACCACTATCCATCTCCAGAACATTTTCATCATCCTAACCAGTAACTCTGTACCCATTAAACAATAACTCCCCATTCTCCCTCCCCCTAGTCCCAGGTAACCTCCCATCTACTTTCTGTCTCTATGAATTGGACTGTTCTAGGTTCCTCATATAAGTGGAATCATATAATATTTGTCGACCTGGTCTGCGTTATTTCACTTAGCGTAATGACTTCATGGTTCATCCATGCAGTAGCATGTATCAGAGTTTAATTTCTTTTTATTTCTGAACAATGTTCAATTATATGTATATACTACATATTGTTGATCTATAATCTGTCAATGGATATTTGATTTGTTTCCACCTTTTGGTTCTTGTGAATAATGTTACTATGAACGTTGTTGTACAAATATCTGTTTGAGTCCTTGCTTTCAATGTTTTATGAATATATATAGAAGTAGAATTGCTGGATCATACGGTTATCTTATGCTTATTTTTTTGAGGAAATGCCATACTGTCTTCCATAGAGTCTACACCATTTTACATTCCCACCATCTATGCACAAGGTTCCAATTTCTTCATGTCTTGGCTAACACTTCCTATTTTATGGCTTTTTTTTCCTTTTTAACTATAGCCATGCTAACAAATGTGAAGTGATAGCTCATTGTGTTTTTAATTTGCATTTCCCTAACGATTAGTGATGTAGAGCATCTTTTCATGAGCTTATTGGCCATTCTTCTTTAGAGAAATGGCTATTCAAGTCCTTTGCCTATTTTTAAACTGGGTTGTTTGTTTTTGGTTGCTGAGTTTTAGGAATTCTCTATATATTCTGATATTAATCCTTATCAGACATGATTTGAAAATATTTTCTCCCATTCTGTGGACTGCCTTTTCACTTTATTTATAGTGCCTTTGATGCACAAGAGTTTTGCTTTTTGATGAAATCCAACTTACCTACTTTTTCCTTTGATGTCTATGCTTTGGGTGTCATATCTAAGAATTGCCAAATCCTACGTCATGAACATTTTCCGCTATGTTTTCTTCTAAGAGTTTTATAGTTTTAGCTCATATGTTTAGATCCTTGATCTATTTCGAGTTAATTTTTGTATATGATGTAAACTAGGGGTCCAACTTCATTGTTTTGGATGAAGATATCCAGTTTTCACTGAACCATTTGTTGAAAAGACTGTCTTTTCCCCACTAAATGGTCTTGGTACCTTTGTCAGAAATCATTGGACCATGGGGCCAGCCCTGGTGTCCTAGTGGTTAAGTTCAGTGCATTCTGCTTGATGGGCCCAGGGCCGGTTCCTGGGCATAGACCTACACCACTCATCTGCCAGTGGCCATGCTGTGGTGGAGAATGTGGCAGTTGATGTTAGCTCAGGGTGAATCTTCCTCGGGGGAAAAAAAATCATTGGACCATATATGCAGGGGTTTATTCCTGGGCTTTCTATTTTATTACATTGGTGTCTATGCCAATCTTTATGTCAGAACCCTACTGTTGTGATTACCGTAGCTTTGCAGTAAGGTTTGAAATCAGGAAGTGTGAGCTCTTCAACTTTGCTTCTTTTTCAAGATTGTTTGGTCTATTCTGGGTCCCTTGAGATTCCATATGAATCTTAGGATGGGTTTTTTTCTATTTCTACAAAAAATATATTTGGAGTTTTGATAAAAAACACTGAATGTGTAGATCAGTTTGGGTAGTATTGCCATCTTAACGATATTAAGTCTTCCAGCCCATGCACATGGACTGTCTTTACATTTACGTCTTCTGTAATTTCTTTCAGCAATGTTTTATAGTTTTTAGTGTACAAGTCTTTTGCCCCCTTGGTTCAATTTATTCCTAAGTATTTTATTCTTTCTGATGATTTTGTAAATGGAATTGGTTTCTTAATTTCCTTTGTTTATTATCCATTGTTTATCCATCGTTCATGTATAGAAACACAACTGATTTTTGTGTGTTGGTTTCGTATCCTGAAACTTGGTGAGTCCAGTTGTTAATTCTAACCATTTTTTGGGGGGAATCTTTCAGAGCGTCTGCTTTTTAACTGTCTTCATATATTGCACCTTCAAGAAAGATTACTTTCACTTGAGTGTACTGCAGCTCCCACTCATCCAAAAACTAGTTTAGAAATATCCACCTAGATGATCTATCTCTACTTATATTTCCAACATTCCATTTATAAAATTCCCACCTGGCAAGACATTTCCTCTGTTTACTTTCTTCAGTTAAAAAAAAAAAAGATTGTGTCCCCCTGCACTTTTTCAGTGGCTTAGTGGCAGTCTCAGTTGGCACTCTTTCTCTCAGATCACTGTCATCCGGCTGGAACATGAAGCTGCCCACCACACTGGCCAATGTGTGATAAATTTTAAACAACTTAAATATCTATCAACAGAGGCCTGGCTGAATAAACTACGGTGAATCCATTCTACAGACTACACTGCAGACATTGAAAACAATGTGATGGATTTCTGTGTGCTAATGTGCTAAGATGGCCATATATTAATGAATGAGAAAGTAAGTTTGGAAGACAATGTATATAAAATAATCCCATTTTTATTATACTGGAAAATATTTTTATGTTGAAATATCTGGAAGGATACACAAGATATAACAAGGATCCCTCTAGAGAGTAGAATTGGAGGGGATGGGTTTCAGCTTGTGCTTTTTACTCTATATCCCCTATACATTTGATATTTTTCATGAGCTATGAAGTTTTATGTCATGCTAAACATAGCCCATGAATATATATTCAGTGTAACCCAGAAAATATAGCCAGCTAAATGTTAGAGCCTTTGATATTTTTCTCCCTAACTCATATAGCCTTAAGTTGTTAAAATCTCATTAACTGAGATATTTGTTTCACTGGGGTGCAGAGGATTCAGAAAGTGATTGTGAAAAGCAGACTGTGCCCATAGAGAAACAAATACATGAAGTTTTGAAACTAGGATGAGTTTAAGTCTCAAGTCAAATAGGGAACTTTGAGCCAATATGGAAGGAAAGACAGCACAGACCTACCTCTAAAGTAAACACAAACACACACATATTCAGAACAGGCATTTAATATAGACACGGACTGGGGCACAAAATCTCTCCACTTTACACATAGTGAAAAATAAAATGGAAGCCCCATGGTCTTATATGACCTCACCTTGGCATTCACAAAGTATCACTTATGCTGTACTCTGAGATTCTGTTCATTTTTCTTCATTCTTTCTCCTTTCTGTACCTCAGACTGGATAGTCTCATTTAGTCTATCTTCACACATGCTGATTCTTTCTTTAGCTTGTAAAAGTCTGCATCTGAGATTCTCTAAGGACTTTTTCATTTCAGATATTATATTGTTCAACTTCAGGATTTTCACTTGGTTCTTTTTTATAATTTCTATGTTTTTATTAATATTCTCTGTTCGGTGAGGCATTGTTGTCATACTTCCCTTTCATTCTTTAACATGTTTCCCTTTATACCTTGGAACGTATTTAATATAGCTGATTGGATGTCTTCATCTAGTAATCCAACATCTGGGCCTTGACAGGGACAGTTTCCATCAACTACTTTTGATCCCCTCTGTGTTGGTTATACATTTCTGCTTCTTTGTGTGTCTCGACTATTTTGTTTAAAACTATACATTTTAAAGACTATAATGTGGCATCTCCGGAAGTCATATTTCCCCCTTCCTCCAGGTTTATTGTTGTTGCTGGGGTTTGTTTGTTCATTTGTTTTTGAGTTTTTGTTGTTGCTGTTTGCTTACTGACTTTCCTGAATTAGTTATCTACTGTTTATATTCTTTGTCGCGTGTGGTCACTGAAGTTTCTGCTCAGTTACCTTTGTGGTGAATCAATGATTGGAACTAGATTTCATTAAAAGTCTTGAACCAATAAATCTCCCAACTTTTGCTAAGGGGTTTTGTGTTCCTTCAATGCACATGCAGTTTACAAGTCTGCCTTATCCTTCAGTTCCTGTTTGTGACAGAGCCTCAAGATCAGCCAGAGGCAAAAGCATCAGCCTTCTTAGGTGTATCCATCACCTCAGGCAGCCATAAAATGATTCCATTGCCAGTAATTTTTTTTCTTGACAAATGCCCCCAGGAAATGCTTTTCACCCTGGGTAAACTCCAAGTCAGGACAAATAAAGTCAGGTTTGCAAATGGGGTCTTCCAGGGAATATCCAGCCTCATCAAATAATGATGCCATGGATACTAGACTCTTGTTAGATATGGGATTTGCAAATATATTCTCTCATTCTGTGGGTTGCTCTTTCACTTTCTTTTATTTTTTTTTGATGAGGAAGATTGGCCCTGAGCTAACATCTGTTGCCAATCTTCCTCTTTTTTTTTTTTCCTCCCCAAAGCCCCAGTACACAGTTGTATATCCTGGTTGTATGCCCTTCTAGTTCTTCTATGTGGTACGCCACCTCAGCATGGCTTGACAAGCAGTGCTAAATCTGCACCGGAGATCCAAACCAGTGAACTCCAGGCCACCGAAGTGGAGTGTGCAAACTTAACCACTAGGCCACTTGGTCAGCCCCAACTCTTTCAATTTCTTGATAATTCCCTTTATTCATTCATGTTTACCTCAAATATGTATTGAGTGCCTCCTATGCATCCCTCACATTGCCAGTTGTACATTCAATGAGTGGGACAGTGAACATGTTAGGCAAGATCCCTGCTCCAAGGAGCTTAACACATAGGGTAGGGGAAGGGGTTCACACACTACACATAAGGAAACAATAATTTCCAATCACAACAAGAGCTATAAAAGAAATAAGCCATTCAACCCAAATATGAGCACCATTAGCCTCCTAATTTATAAATGGGTTAGAGATTTGAACTAGAGTATCGGTTTCCAAAGCATGCCCCTTAGACCCCTAGAGAATGGATTCTTAAACTTTGGAGTATTAGTGTTCCTTGTTAAAATAGCATGAAAATTATAGGCCATAGGGATAGTGAGTTTGCTTATAAAAAAGCACATATACCAATAACTTCCTATCTCTCTCTTCTCAGGGTTCATGGATTACTCAAAGTCTATCTGGAGGAAGCTAGTAGTGGTGGCTCTAGGCTTAGTCCACCCGTCAGCCAGAGCAGCTCCTATTGTCGACTGTTTTTACATATTGAACCTTCAAGAAAGATTTTATTTGATCCAAGTGTGTTGCAGGTCCCACTCCTCCAGAAAATAGTTCATAAATACCCAGCTAGATGATCTGTGTTATCAGTTTCAACAAAACATCTGTAAAAATCCTGCCCTTCAAGATGCTTTTTCCCTGTTTACTTTATTCAGTGAAGAAGCTAGACTGTGTTCACCTTCTTTTCTTTTATCCCTGCCATCCTCCTGGAATAGTCACCTGCCCGCCATTCTTGTCAATGAGTCATAAATTGGGATCAACTTCAGCGTCTCTCAGCAGGGGGCTGTCTGAACAAATTGTGGCGAGTTCATTCCATGGACTGCACTACAGCCACTGAAAATGAGGTGGCTGGCTTCTGTGTGCTAACGTGCAATGATGCCCATATGTATTCTTCAAGGAGGAAATCAAGTTTGCAGTACAAAGTATATGATACGAAACCATTTTTGCAATACCTGAAAATATTTTGATGGTGAAATATTGAGAAAGATACACAGAAATATCATGGCTGCCTCTAGAGTTTAGACCTGGGGAGAGGAGAGTTTCTGCTTTTCGCTCCACATCTTCTCTCTATTTTGATATTTTTCTATGAGCATTTAGATGTTTTATGTCACAAAAGAAAGCTAGACCAATACTCTATTCACAGTGTAAATAATATGGTAAAACAGAAACTCTAGCCAGCTAAATATTAGAGGAGGCCTTTGGTGTTTTTGTTCGTAACCTATACATCGTCAAAGTGTAAAAATCTCAGTAACTGAGATGTTTGTTTCACTGGGGTGCGCAGGATTTAGAAAGTGATTTGTAAAAGCAGATTGTGCCCATAGAGAAACAAATAAGTGAAAACTGATAGTTTGAAAACTAGGATGAGTTGAATTTTACAAGTCAAACAAGGAACCTTGAACAAATATGGACGTAAACACAACAGGGACCAACCTCCAAAGGAAACACCAACACACACGTACACAAAGCAGGCATCAGGTTAACATAGACACAGACCCTTTCACTGGGGCACAGAATCTCTCCCCTTTTCCCCTAGTGAACAAAATGGAAGCCACATGGTCTTATAGGACCTCACCTCGGAATTCATACAGCATCACTTTTGCTGTACTCAACTAGCAGCCGGCTCAAGCCTGCTAAGTCTCGAGGTCAGGGGACATATACCTCACATCTTGATGTTAAATGTATGAGTTTCCTATTGCTGTTGTAACGAATGACCACAAATTTAGCAGCTTAAAACAACACAAATTTATTATAATACAATTCTGAAAGACAGAGGTCTAAAGTCAAGATGCCTGCTGGGCCAAGTTCTTGTTGGAGACTGGAGGGAGAAACTATTTCTTTGCCATTTTCAGCTTCCCTGAATTGTGTGGTTCATGGCCCCTTCCTGGCATTACTCCAACCTCTTGCATCTGTCGTCATATCTCCTACTACTCATTCTGATCCTCCCACCTCACTGTTATAAGGTCTGTTATGATTATATTGGACCAACCTGGATAATCCAGCAAAATCTTGCCATATGAAGATCCTTAACACATACAAAGTCCCTTTTGTGATGTAATATACCATATTAACAGGTTCTGGAGATTAGGGCTTGGAAATCTTTGTGGAGGGCATGTTTTTCTACCTGCCATAGGTCCATAGGAAGGCATCTGCAGCAGTGTTTTAAAAGTGCTACAACAAATAAACCAAGATGTGGAGGCTTGTCAAGATCATCTATTTCATACACATTTGAAAGACCTCTCAAGCTAATATTACCAGCTCTCAGCTTGAAAGGGGAAGACTTGTAATGAGAATCATAGACTTCCTTCACTCTTTCTTCTTACCTTGGTGTGTTGGGAGGACTCTTTTGCATGCGAAGGATACCCTGAGAGTTATATCTTAAGAGAAGGAACTCCAGCCCATCCAGGGAGAACTGAGGTGTCTCAGGAGATGTGGCAGTGGAGGTATTCCCCCCCCCCACCACAGACTAAGATGAGCGGCCTCCTGTCCTTCACTGCTTGCCTTCTACACTCTCTTCTTTTTAGGAAGGGAGCCTCGTTGGAAGAGATGGCTAAGGAAGAATTAATATAAAATGCAATGCCAATTAGACCAAAAAGGCCTCTCTCAGGACCAACTGGTATGGTCTGACCTTCTTGAAAGGGCCTCCAATTTAGTTTTTTGACATCATCTCCAGTAATTCATACATTCCTATTCTTATGTTGGGTATTAAAGACACTAATGAAAGATAAATCTTTTAAATATATCAATATGTTTGTAATAGTTTATTATTCAAGATCCTTAACACCTTAACAGTGTGGACCTGGCCTGTGCTAGACCTCTGAGAAGTCCTGTCTGACAACAAAAACTGGATTGGAATCCAACTCCCCAATCCCAGTTGTTACCATCTGAGAATTGGAGCTGAGTAAACTCAGCATATACGCTAAAGACAAGCTGAGAGATGAGCTCTTAATCCATTCCCTTCCACATGTGTCACAGAAGACTACAGGGCAGGAAGTAGAGAACTGAGCCTCAGGCTTAAAGATGAGCTTTGGTTATTTATGTGATTACTTAACTCATATCACAAGGTTGGAAATGAGAGAGGGCTTCAAGAGGAAAGATCATACAGTTTCCTGGGGGTGACCAAGACTGTTTCTCTTCAGAATGTCATGGTAACTGCAGGTGCAAGTGAGAAAAGTGTAATTTGCACCTCCCCCACCTGATGGCGAGCCACTTGGGGGCTGATTCACCCGTACGGTACCTTGATTTTGGCCTAGACAACCTCCTCAGCATGCTGTGAAACAAGCCCTGCTGATTCAAGAGGGCCTGTTCCAGAAACCTCAAAGTGCCCATTGCAACTTCTCTCTGTTTTCAGGAGTACAGACCACTACGGAATCTCAAGGGAGAGCTTTCTCAGCTGGGTGTGGGGAGACTAGGTCTCGCCTAGGCGCTTCGGCTTCCTGCTTTCACTGCCAGCCTTGACAGCGGGGCACCTACCCACAATTGCTGTATAACATCCATAACATGAGTCCAAAAAAACTCTTAAGAAGGGAATGGGGAGTACACGGATGCCCCCATTCAGAATGGGGAGCAAGTCAACCTACTCTGTGTCACTGCCACTTCAGGAGCACCAGGGATACTTCCAATGCCACAAAAGTCATTGAGTCCCCAGACTACCAGAGACATTTGTGCACCTTACAAATGGAACCTTTATTCTCTATGGTCTTAGGACATAAGTCTTCAAGGAAAATTAAATGAACTTCAAAGCAGAAATAGAATGAACTTCATTTATTAATGAAAATGAATTATAACCAAAAAATGACAGGAAAATGTCGAAATTGTCCAACTGTGGGGCAGAGAAAAAATAAAATGAAAACTTCAATAACAAACCATTGCAAAATCATAAATAAGAACATTGTATAAGATTCATGGAATGTGACCAAAGCTAGACAAAGTTCGAAGTCTTCAATGCTTTCATCGTTTCAAAGAACAAAGAAAGAAAATACCATATTTAATGGAAGTTCACTCTGGGTAGGGCCTCCATGTTAATATGTTCCATTCACTCTTGCTTGTCCTTGTGTGGTGGGTACTGTTCTCTGCCCTTCATAGTACTTTATGAGTTGGACATCTTTCCTTGCCCCTATCTTTTTGAAATGCACCAGATTTCAAAAATGGACTGTGTTAAACACTCAAATGATGTATAAGCATAGGAATGGCTGCACAGGAGACAGTGATTCTGACACGTGGTGTAAGCGGGGGTCAAGGGAAGTGCTCCTTGTCCCCATTAGGGCAGCATCTGCATGGTGCTCCAACAACTAGTCAGTGGGAACGAAACAGGAAAAGCACACCCATTTCCTTGGGAATACAGTATCGCATAGATACAGGTCATCTGGGCACAACCCTGTTGACTGGGATACTGACCCGAGATCTGAAGGGAATGCCAGCATTTATATGCTTCTTACTTACACCTGTGCTGCAGTCGGCTTGGGACAAAGATATTTCCATCGTAATGATTAAATAAGGCTTGCAGAGACAGAAAAAAAATGAAATCCAGAATGATGGCAAGAGTCAGTGAATACTCTAGAATTTACTGGCCTTGGAAGATGGGTTTTAAAACAGTAAAACACACAGCTGTTGTAATGAATGAGCTCAAACAAAATGTTCTTTCCAGACAGCTCAGAGCAGGCGGAGGCTTTTGGGAATTCGTGTTGATTTGTGTCAGAGCTGATTCCCTCAACAAACTCTCAGAGAGCTCTTCTCTGAAGTGAGCAGCTTGGTGCATCCGAAGGCCGGCATCCTTTATGAAGCTTGGAGAACAATGACTACGCTTCTACGGCCTCTGTTCTGCATGGATTCTTAAATGAAAAGCAAGGCTTGATCTCTGCCTATAGCTTTTCCCACAATACTCGCATATAAACGGCCTCTCTTCAGTGTGTGTTCTCTGGTGCAAAGTAAGATCTGTCTGTCGACTAAAACTCTTCCCACAACTGTGACACCTGTGGGGTTTTCCACCTGTGTGGGCTTTCAGGTGTCTTATTAAACTTGTTCGATTACAAAAACTCTTCCTACACTCCGCGCAGCGGTATGTTTCTTGCTGAGAATAGGCTTTCTGGTGCAATTTAAGGTGTGAGCCCTGGGTGAATCGCTTGTTACACACGGGACATTCATAGGGTGTCTCCCCCGTGTGGATTCGCTGATGCCTGGAGAGGTCTGACCTACGAAGGAATCCTTTGCCGCATTCGAGGCACTTGTGAGGGAGCTCTCCCAAATGAATTTTCAGGCGCCCATTAAGGAACTTCTTGTTAGCAAAACGTTTCCCACAGTGCGTGCATCGGTGTGGTTTCTCTCCGGGACGGTTTGGCTCCTGGGCTCCAGGGCTGAGAGGGTCTCCCTGGTTGGAGCTCTCAGCTGTCTCTCCTAGAGCGGGCTTCTGCTCAGGGACAGGCAGTGTGCAGTCTCTGGGTAGATGCTCTGCAGGGTTTCCCAAGTTTCTAGCTGTTCAGAGTATTCGGGTAAACTGGGACCAAGCAGTGCATTTCCATCTAAAGAAACAGAAAATGGACACACACTCTCCAGCTGTTTCTGCTTGACATATTTTCTCTCCCAACAGCAAACTTGAGAGAAGGACCAGAAATTGCAGATGTCACTGAATGGAGACAAAAGGGACTAAAAAGAGCTAAACTCAACAGCTAGCCGGAAGACAGAAACTCCCAAGGGGCATCCGAAACCTCTTTACCCTGGGATCGAGGTGAATTTTTCTTTTCTTTCTTCCCGAGCATCCGCTGAACTCTCACCTACCTATCTCGGGGTCAAGTAACTGTTGCTTCACTTCCTTGGGATCCTGTATTGTCTTCACCCATGGCTCTTGTCCCTGCTCTTCTGGGGACCTCTGCTCAGCCTTTGATCGTGGGTGTTCTGGCCATAGGAGAGATGGGGGGAAGGACAGTTTGAGTCTTCACAGGTTTCCTTCTCCAGAGTCCAGGCGGCATTTTTTTTTTATTTCTTGAGGAAGATTGGCCCTGAGCTAACATCCATGCCCACACTCCTCCATTTAATATGTGGGATGTCTGCCACAGTGTGGCTTGACAAGTGGTGTAGGTCCGCGTCCGCGTCCGTGCCCGGGATCCGAACCAGCAAAGCCCAGGTGGCTGAAGCAGAGTGCGCGAACTTAACCACTATGCCACTCAGATGGCCCCCCAGGTGACTTTTCTGGACACATGGCCTCTCTGTACCTACCTACTTCCTTCTCGGTTAGGACTGCCTCACCAGGAGCCTCTGACAAGTGGTTTGTTTTGGTTTGATTTGGTTTGGTTTTCAGGATCAGAACAAAACCAAATGAGGGCAGGGCAGGATCCCAGTGTGCTCAGTTCAAAGCTATTCTCTTCCAATCTATGGAAGGAGAGTGCATCGATTCTGGGGTGAAGTCGATGCCCTGAAGGAGTTCCACATCGGTCTTGAGAATGGAATTATTTAGGTGAGAGCCAGAACATGAAGTCGATCTTCCTAAAGTGCCGGCACATGAAAACTGAGAAACACCCTCTTACTGACCACCAGGTGAAGAAAGAGAGAGGCCCGGGGGAAATAGGAAACTGCTTACTGGAATAATTTCAGTTGGACATATTCAAATTAGAATGGTAACGGAATTAGGTTGGCAACAAGCAAAAATAACTTGAGAAAAAACAAACTCTAGATGTCTGTTTCAGCTGAAGGCTGGAAGTGGATTCTCTCAAAATTAACCCAACCAGCCATCCAGCAGTGCTTCTCAAGGCCAGTCTAAGGACAACCAGGAGAAGTTTCCACACTCCCTGTCGCCCTGTGTCCTACCACCCCTCTCCTCAGTAAGACCCCGTGTAATTTACATCCTCTTTCCCTGTCCCTTCCTCAGCTCTGGCCAAGTTGATGGGTCTGCCGGAAAACGTGGGTTGGAAGTGGCTCATTTGAGATAGAAATGCAGGATGATGTTTAAATATTAGCATTAAGTAACATGACATTAGCAAGTTAGTTTGGCTAATGTTAATTCGAAGGAAAATTTACATTTCAGAAAATTATATCAAGGCACAGGAAATTGACTAAAATACCTTATTTCTTATTTTGATGGATAAAAGGCCATATATTTTCAGACAAACAGAATTTAAAATAAAAAGCTGTTTAAATTCCCATTTTGTTTATGCTTGGGTTTCAAAGCTAAGGTTGGGATGAGAGGGTAATGAGACCAAAGTCAAATAAACTGGAGGTCCTGGATCCAAGAAAAGCTGCTATCAAGTTCAAGTGGAGCCAACTGAAGGGTGGGGGATGGGGAGTGGCACGGCCTTAGGGAGGAAGAATCCAGAAGGCCCAGGACATCCCCACAAGAGAGACATGGAAAACAGTCCAGAACGGCAGGAAGTGTTCATATGGCGGTTCCCATCCTGTATGTAGATTGTAGACTGGAAACTCTGAAGGCTGTAGATTTCCTTGGGGTCACTTTGAAACCACCCCAGACACCTGCTCCTTGGGGGGAAGAGAGCTAAAGACATGAGTAGTCAAGGACTGAGAGCGGCCCGGGAGGCAGAATCAGTCACCCACAAGAACGAAGGCCAGGAGTATCATTACTAGGCAGCTGTGTCTCGTGGACTTGCCATCAGTCCAGCTGCTCCTTTCTGTGCAGCACCAAATCAAAGGCCTGAGAACTTCCACCTCAGTTCCCCAGCCTGGCATAGTGCCCCTTGGTGCCCGCTTTCAAAGAGGCTGGCCAAAACTTGAGCTTCCTCCTGGATGTTAACGTCACACACTTCCCATCTACCACCCCCACCCACCCCGTTGTCCTGTGTCACGCTCAGATCCTTGTGCCTTAGTGCCCTTGGCCTCTGTTCCTGGACTCGCAAAGCCCTGCTCCTAACACTATGACCAGTTGGCATTCCCCAACCTATGCTCACAGCCCATGTCAGCTAAGGCCTCTAACCATTCCCCTTTGCCCCATCTCCCACCCTCCTGACCTCAGTTCCCATCTCTACTCTTACACATTCCAGAAAACAGCTTCATCAATGCTGAATGAACTTGACGCTTATGAAAAAGGTCTTCCCAGATAGCAGCCCTCCTTCTGTCTGCCAACATGGGGAAAACAGCCATGGCGCTCATCACAAGTCAAAGCGTAAGCCATTCAAGGTACCCAGGGTGAGTGAAGGGGAGCAGAAACTATCACTTTCATAAGCTGTGGTGGGAAGGTAAACTGGTACAATAATTTTGGAGGACAGTGGACCATAGCTATTAAAGTTTTTAATGCACAAGCCCACTAACCAATCATTCCTGTTCTAGAAATGTGTCCTGCTCACGCATGCTCATAGAAGGATGCTCACTGTGTGTTTTATAGCTTGGCTCTAGGGTTTTGGTCAACGCTGAATGGCAGCCAGAAGTCATGCCTCTAGGCCTGCCTCTGTTGGCAGGACTCTTCTCTGTACCCTCAACAACAGCCAGTCTGTTGCCACAGCAACCACCAGAGAGGTTGTTCTAGAAATGAGCCTAAGCGTATGAACAAGCCCTCTTTTTTTGGCCCGTAGGTTGTTCTTTCTCCACCACAGGCAAGACTTCCTAGCTCAGAAGCCAGCCAATGCCAAACTCAATTCTCACACATCCCATTATTTAAAAATTAGCCCCCAGAAGCAGCTTTATAGCCATTTAGAGCCCACCTGCTTTGCAAATCCCAGAAAACTGCACCCCACACCTGCTAGCCATTGAAAAGATGGAGCCTTGTGGTTATATGTCCCCCAACCACTGCCGCCCTTTGGAATTCTCTGACCCATAGCCTCCCTGGCATGCTACTGGGCTGCGACATCACCTAGACAGGTAAAGCCCTCTGAGCCTTCACTCCCTGGGGAGTCCCCTACAAGCAAACCTGACAATGAGTTGCCCAGCAAAGCTTATGCGTGCTACTGCCACCTCCTGGTAATATCTTTTCCCTTGATCAGCCCCCAGATCCCTCAGACCCTCTACAAGTGGTATTGAGGACGGCATTTTGGTAACCAGGCGGTAGGTATGGGACCGCCCAGTCAGTAGGACAAAGCATATTATATCACTTTAAACAGTGATCAGAAAGGGGCAGTTTCCTCTCGTCCTAATTGGAATATTTTGCTTGTTTAATTCATTCTCTCTCTCCCTTGTTAAATCCACTGGCTGTGGAGAAACCTTGGGGCTGAAGAATGAGACAGACAAACACAGATCTAGGCCCAGCAGCCTCTGCTGTGTCTTTTGGTCTAACTACCAAGATCCCAAACTCTTTTCTTACCTGCTCCTCTTGTATCTCAGGTTCTGTCTGTAAGAATTATACCAGTGCCAAAATGATTTCTTTATTTTGTAGGCCGAATGGCCTCACTCAGGTCTCTATCTCCATGGGCAGAATGGTTAGGAATTGCTCCAACACTAGCAGCTCCAGGATTTGCTCCTTTGAACGCATCTTTGGCTTCAGCCACTGACAGCAGAGCTCCCAGAGTTTGTTGAAAGCTTCGTAGGGCCCGGCTGCTTCTTTGTACTGGAACTGCCGGAAGCGCTGGCGGAAGACTTCACAGTCAGTATCATACTCTTGAAACACCGAGCCCTGATTCAGGGAGGCCTGGATGGCACACCCCAGGGCCACCGCCATCGCCCCTTCCAGCAGTGTACACCTTATCCTGAGCCTGAAGTCTCAGATTGCAACTGGTTTCTTTGTGTAATTGTGGGGCAGGGAGCCACCTACAGCAGAGGACAGGGCAAAAGGAGAGAGGAGAGGCAACAGTGGTTACCAGAGGGCATACTTAGCTCTCTCAATTGCTCACTTTTCACCAAAGCCCTAAAGCTGCAGATCCTCAAGTTGGTGGGGGATTTGAGAGTCTGACAAAAGCCGTGGACGCCCTTCCTGGAAAAACCAAAAGATTTAGAAAATGTCCAAGCCCATCCACGGACCCTCCAGCACTGCGCTGTCCAATATGGTAGCCACTAGACCCACGTGGACCTGGCTAAAATAAAAATTCCGCTCCTACGCACGTTTCCAGCGCTCGACAGCCCGCAGGGCAGAGGGTTCTGTGGGCAGCTCTGCTCTAGAACTTACCCCACCCCCACCCCCCGCCCCGACCCAGCAGGGCTGAGAAGCCCCGCCCCTAAGGAGGACCCAGCATGCTGGGCAGGCCCGCAGCCCCACGCCCAGTCTAAGCCTGGATGGCCTGTGTTTCTGAATACAGGCAGGCGCAGAAGAAGCCGAGCAGCAACACTCATAACCCCGGTGAATAAGCCTGGACGTCCATCCAGCCTCGAGGAACCCTGAGTCTCCTTCATCCACGGCCCCTCAGCCAGAGCCACGACTGGCAAAGGTGCAAATCCTCAACCCCTCCTTGTTCTCCCCTCGTGGTGTGCGCAGTT
>NW_025793287.1:0-1916 GCF_021613505.1 Equus quagga | reverse complement strand
CACTGCATCCACATTCAAGGACAGTGCAGGGGGCACTGCCACCACTGCACGGACACTGCATCCACCTTCATGGGCACTGCATCATCCGTCATAGCAGACTGCATCCACCATGTGGCGCACTGCATCCACTGCATCCAAATCCAGGGACAATGCACGGGGCACTGCACACACTGCAGGGACAATGCATACAGCTGAAGTGGCACTGCAGGCGCAGGGAAATCACCGCTGCATAACTGCATCCGCCTTCATGGGCACTGCATCATCTGTCGCAACATAGTGCATCCACCTTGTGGGACAAGGCATACACTACATGGGCACTGCATCCAAATTCAGGGACACTGCAGTGTGCACCGCAACTACTGCAGAATCACTGCATCACCTTCCTGGGCATTGCATCCTCCATCACAGCATACTGCATACACCTTGTGGGACACTGCATCCACTGCCTTGGCATTGCAATCGACACTCAGGGAAACAGCATGAGCACTGCCACAATTGCAGGATCACCCCATCCACATTCATGGGCATTGCATGCTACGTCACAACATGCTGCATCAACCTTCGGTGACACTGAAGCCAAGGCTTGGAGACTGAATCCACATTCAGGGAACGTGCAGGGTGCACTGCAACCACAGCAGGGACACTGCATCCAGCTCAAGTGGCACTGCAGGCACACTTAAATCACCACAGGATCACAGCATCCAACACCCTGGGCACTGCATCCTCCATCACAACATGCTGCATCCACCTTGTGGGACACTTCACCCACTGCATGGGCACTGCATCCATATCAACGGACATTGCAGGAGGCACTGCAACCACTGCAGCAACACTGCATTCCCCTTCATTGGCCTTGCATCCTCCATCACAACATACTGCATGCACCTTGTGGGACACTTAATCCACTGCATGGTCACTGAATCCACGTTACTGGACATTTCAGGAGGCACTGCAACCACTGCAGCGACACTGCATTCAACTTCATGCGCACTACATCATCTGTCATATCATACTGCATCCAACTTGTGGGACTTTGCATCCACTTCAAGTGCACTGCATCAAAATTCAGGTACCACGCAGGGGGCACTGGAACCACTGAAGGTTGACTGCATCCAGTGCATGAGCACTGAATCCACCTTCATGAGCACTACATCTTCTGTCACGACATACTGCATCCACATTGTGGGACACTGCATCCACTGCCTCGGCACTGCAATCCACACTCAGGGAAACTGCATGAGGCACTCACACCATTGCAGGATCACTGCATCCACCTTCATGGGCACTGAATCCTCTGTCACAACGTACTGCATCCACATTTGGTGACACTGAAGCCACTGCATGGGCACTGAATCCACATTCATGGAAGGTGTGGGGTGCACTGCAACCACATCAGGGACACTGCATCCAGGTGAAGTTGCACTGCAGGCAGACTGAAATCACCGCAGGATCACTGCATCCCACATACTGGGCACTGCATCCTCCGTCACAACATTCTGCATTCACCTTGTGGGACACTGCACACACTGCATGAGCACTGCCTCCAAATTCAGGGACACTGCAGGGGGCCCTGCAACCACTGCAGGAACACTGCATCTACCTTCATGGGCACTGCATCCTCAGTGACAACATACTGCATCCACCTGGTGGGAGACTGCATTCAGTGCATGGGCACTGCATCCACATTACTGGACATTTCAGGAGGCACTGCAGCCACTGCAGCGACACTGAATCCAACTTCATGGGCACTACATCATCCGTCATATCATAATGCATCCAACTCGTGGGACTTTGCATCCACTGCATGGGCACAGCATCAAACTCCTGGGACAATGCCGGGGGCACTGCAACCACTGCAGGTTCACTGCATCCAGTGCATGCACTCTGCATCCAGTGCATGAGCACTGCATCCACAT
>NW_025793286.1:0-3208 GCF_021613505.1 Equus quagga | reverse complement strand
TAAAAAAAAAGTTATTTGGTATTTTTTCTTAAATTGTCTTCTCCAAAAAGAAAAAGACCAAATGCATCATGCAGGAAAAGAATTTGACCATCCACAGCCAATAAATCGTATTCTGAAGCCTGAAATCTTGAAGACTTCTCAAATTCATCCCAGTCCTTCATACGTCCAAACTAACACCAAAAACGCCCACTCTGTCCTCGTCCCTAGGGCGCTGCTACTCCAATCTGCTGCTCCCCCACTTCCCCTTCGTGCCAGTCCCACCACCCTCGTCCGATCCCTCACTCCTCAGGCCATCTTCAGCACCTGGTGCTGCAGGGCCCCTCTCCCAGGGGTCCTCCGATGGCTCCACTGCCCCGTGAGTCAGGTCAGGGTCCTACTCCCCACCCTGGTTCCTCTACCTGGGAATCCTGCTCAGCCTCACTGCTGTACGAGCAGCCGGCTTACCTCAAACATTAGCTCTATTAATGACACCGGCAACATGCTCCTTTGTGGAGCCCACTGAGCCATCTCTCTTCCCTCATCCAAAAGAGACCTACAGGCCGTCTCCTCCACAAAACCTTTAAGGATGACTAAACAGATTCCCACCAGTCAACGAGCCCGGCACAAAGCACTTTCTCATCTGTAATCCCATCCATTTGGTCCACAGTCAACAGCTGTCTTCGCCCCTACCCAAAAGTCCATGTAAAAGCTGCTGTAGCCAGATAAATTCCTCCAGGCTGACTGGTCTCCCATTCTATATTTCAAGCCATTTTTATCCAATTTCTCTGGATTCTTTGCCCTGGTCCTTGTCACAGACCTCTACTTAATCTGTTCAAAGACAGATAACTCAGTGGGGTCTACCAGCTCTTGGTTTTCTTTTCACCCCAGATGCCGTCTGACAAGTTCCCCTAGTCCAAAGCTCGAGCTGGTGGATTCTGTCTACAGGAACAGCACAGCTGAATAACCTGGACCTCACTCAGTGCTGTCTTCTGTTTCATCAGTTTTCCACACTCTGCTTTTTTCCCCTCCTGCAAAGTGTCCCTTAATATCCTGTTAAATCCAGGAAAACATTTTGCTAATCTTTGCCTATGTCCCTTTCACAATAGTTATAAAAACTTACAGCTGGTCATCTCTCCATTTCTACTTTGGTTGCTAGGAAGCCCAGAGCCTGAACCACACTTCATCACA
The DNA here is from genome assembly GCF_021613505.1 of Equus quagga. Lineage (NCBI taxonomy): Eukaryota > Metazoa > Chordata > Mammalia > Perissodactyla > Equidae > Equus > Equus quagga. Next base: position 2,041 of record NW_025793286.1, on the reverse strand, counting down.
TTATTTTATTAGATGTTCGCAAATTATTAGGTTGCCTGAAATCCTTTATGAATATAAATGTACCTAAATAACTCTAATTTTAAAAACTTTTTTCTTCTTCAGAGTAGTTCCTTGTTCGGATAACTATCAAAATATACACTTAACTCCTGCTATACAAATAGACATAAAATATACATCTCAAAAATATATGGAGCCAAATAAATGAGGAAGAAGAATGACAGAATCAGAATATCACCCTTTGCCAGCCAATATAGTAAGTATTTTAGGCACAAATCATGCTAAAACAAGTAGGTGAAAGTTTGAGGAGAATAGGATATTCACATATTCTCAAAGAATCTCCCCACAAGATACTATTAATTACTAAGGGAAAAGATAGCAACTTTCTGAAGCAACCTGGCAAACACCTCTTTCACCAGGTAGGACCAAGATACCATGTGCCTCCTGATACAAGGCACTGAGGACACAACATCCCTTCCCAGGTATTCAGCCAAAAAGAGCACAATCTTAATCTAATCATGAGAAACATCAAACAAGCTCAAACTGAAGGACTCTACAAAATAATGGCCTGTACTCTCCCAAAGTAGTAAGTCAAGAAAGATAAGTAAAGACTGATGATGAGCTCCTCCAGATCAAAGGAGACCATACAGATGAGAACTGCATGCAACCTGTGATCCCGGGTTGGATCGTGGACCAGAAAACTGTTTTTTCTTTTGCTATAAAGGACTTAGTAGGACAACAGGTGAAATGTGAGTAAGAATCAGAGATCAGGTATTCGCACTCTATCAATCCTAACACTGATTTAGATGACCGAACTAAGAGTACACAGGTGAATGTCCTGGTTTTTAGGAAATCCACGAGTATTTAGGAGCAACGGACCACTGTGTCCGCAACACTCTCAAACAGCTCACAGCTGATGATAATACACACAGAGAGAGAAGGATAAAACAAACGTGATGAAGTATTAACACTGGGGTCTGCGTGAAACATATGTGAAAATTCTTGGTAGTGTTTTTGAAACCTTCTTGTTGATCTAAATATTGTCCAAAATAAGGAGTTTAAAAAGTACATATGGTCATGATTCTACTAGGATCAGTCAAAGAACTGTCTTAAATACACTGATCTTAAATATTTTTGGTTTTTTATTAAGTACAAAATGAGTGCTTATCTCTCACTCAGGACCGAGTCTCCTCAAGCAATCACTGGTAAGTGGGGGGGATTATCCTTACACTCTTTTCTTTATGCCCCAATAAATAAACTCTTAATATTGTTGCTACATTATAAAGAAAGTAATAACACATATGGCTTCAGATGTGGGCTCTGGAGTCAGACTCTCCAGGTTAAAATCCTGCCTCTTACACTCGCTACTTACGTGGCCTTGGGCAAGCTCCTTCACCTCTCTCAGGCGGCCTCCCCAGCGGAGGGATGGGAATAATCCCAGGGCTCCTCACATAGGACCACGTCATGAGGAAACGCGCGAAGCACTTCACGGTTTCTGGCACATAACGAGTGCTGCAGAATGTTAGCTATTAGGAAACGCCAGCTCTCCTGTACTCATCAGCCTCACTGTTGGCACCATGTCCTCACCCCAGCTGTTCCTTTTTCTTTTTGCTTTGACATTCAATTTATGATTTCTCCTATTGTATGTATCCTTATTTAAATTTTAGCTTTCTGAAACAAGATGAAGTAAATGTTAAAAATAAAAAGAATAAATGAAATCCTCCTAAAGCTGGGGTCCTCGATCAATGGACTGGCTTTTACCAGGAGGTTTTAAGCTCACCCTTAGAACTCTCGGCCAGCTGCTGCTCTGCTCTTTATTGTCAACAGTGCACAGCTCAAGGATTCATCTTAATACAAAAGATCTAAGGCCTCTGCTCCAGGGCATAGCTGACAACAACTCCAGGAAGGCACGCAACCTCACTCCCACATAAAAGTTACCTTCCTACAGATCTCGTTATCATCTGGCCCAACAACTACAGAATATCTTCATCATCTTCCTTTTACTGACCACAGGCTACGTACTAAGCGCTACTGGCACCTTATG
>NW_025793285.1:0-2507 GCF_021613505.1 Equus quagga | reverse complement strand
AAAAGCAGACACCCCCCGACAGCAGATCCAGGCTTTGCTAGAGATTCCCGGGTGTCCTGCAGCCTGTGGTCTTGTTCAGCTCACTGTGATGCAGCTGAATGAGCCTTGGGGTTTTATTCATGTGAAACATGACTGTGTTCCAAGCAGAAGGCTGGCTGAGCCCCTGTGGGCAGCAGGGAAGTCAGGAGGCGACACTGCATTTATTGAGGGAGGTGCCCAGTTCTCATGGGATGCTTTGGGGGCTAGGACCATATTCAAAATACGTAACAACAGAGATGACAAGGCGGCCCTGCCAAATAGAACAATTGTCCCAGCAGCCAACAGCCCCCTTGAGAAAGTAGTATTATTATCCACATTTTGTGGTTTTGAAAACCTAGCACAAATATTCAAAAAATAAACAAATAAAAACCCTGGCACAGAACTAGTGAATGGCTCTGTAAACGTGCGTCCAGCCTGCTGAGAGGCCTGGCCACTGCCTCCAGGAAGACAGAAGGAGGCCGGCGAACAGCTGTAAGATGTCTTTTAGAAAACCGACGTCTGATCTGGCTCCCGGATCACGGAAGTTTCCTGGATGAACTTTGGGGTTTCGGGGTTTTCTGTTTTTACATGACAGGCCATATTTCCACTGGAATCATACTGCCGTCACATTGTAGGGCAGGACTTCAGAAATTAAACCCAAACACAGTGAGGTTCCCTGCTGGCTAGTGACAGAGCTGGGTGCAGAACACCGGCCTCTGGCTCCCACTCCAGGAATCTCCAGGCATCAAAGTCTCCGATTTGTGTCCATCTGACCTCCATGGCATCGTGAGCTGTTGCCAACCTCAGGTTCATCTGCGGTGAAGACAGGTGCAGACATTGCAGCCCTAGCATCACTTTCGTTGGTTGGAAATTATAACCAAGTGACAAACTTCATCTCAGGAGCTTAACATGAAGATTCAGGAACTGGGAACTGGACTAGCAGGGTAGGGAAGGGCAGTGGTGGCCGCTGAGAGTGGAAACTCATGTATTCCTACAATGATCAAATGAAGGCCTGTACCTTGCAGAGTACAGGAGCACTCTCACCTTGATTGGGGCTGTCGGCTTACGATAGTTCACTGGAGGCATTTACTGTAAGCATTTCAAGCCACAGTAATGGAAAAAGAAAGCAAAGCCATAGTGTGTCTATTCTTCACAGTGAATGCCCCTTGAAGGTGGCTACGCTGAAATTTAAAGATTTTCACAGAAGCACCCATAAAGAAAAGTAACCAAGCCTGGTACAACCCAACTGACAATGTTTTTTAAAGCTGAAGCAAGTAAATTACATGGCAAAGCCTGAAATGTCTGCCCTACCTCAGGGCATGCAGTGCACACACACATGTACACACACACAGGCGCACACACAAGTGCAGTTTCAGCTCCTCAGACACCATCCACCGCATGCCCACAGCCTCCTTCCTGGATATACTGTGACAGCCACTAAGCTAATGAAATCCCAATGTGACCCTCAGTTTTTACATCTGTCTTCCATGTCTTCCTCCCAAGACCGTTGCTCAGAAAGCAGTGATGGGCAGAACGCATACATCAGCGTTCTTCCTCCTCCTCTTCACAACAGCAGGGTGCCCACGTGGCAGCCTGGAACAAAGACCCTCAGCTCCTGGGAAGGGAGGGCTGGCTCTCCAGGGACACGGCAGAGCAGGGGGCTCTGTGGCCACCGGGCCAGGTACCGATCCACGAAGGCTGCTGCTGCAGAGACTGCCTGCCTGTCGTCCTGGGCAGGAGAGAAGAAATTCTGCTTCTCTAGAAGAATGCCGTGCTGGGAACCAAGAGCCAGAGCCAGCAACAGGGACAGCTGAATGCTTGCGCTGGAGAGATCATTCAGAGTCGAAGCAGTGTAAGAAGACACAATTTCAAATTGGATGGGGGCGATCTTTCCAAACGGATAAAATCTGGGAATGAGGCTGTAATGAACGCCCATTTAAGAAGTACCCACACGTGAAACATCATGTCTGTAGAAGCTCTGGGACGTAAGCAATCCACCACAAAACCCCCCTCAGCCCGAGAGCACTGAGCGCAGCTCCTCGGAGCTGCAAGCAATTTGTTTTCTGGTTTTTATAACCAAAACCCCCATAAAAACTGCCCCTTATCCTTTTAACCAAAATGGGTGGAATTTTTCCTACAGGATTATTTTTAAACACTGGAGGGAGATAGGCTTCCTCGGTGATCATCTTGAGAGGCGAGTTAAGTGGGAGTATATTGTCCTTTGTGCCTTTCCATATGTTCCATAAGATGCATGCATTTCTTAGAAAAGGTAGTATTTGAACTTCTTTTAAGAGCAATAGAATGAAATGTTAAAGTGCCCGAAAGCACAGGTACACATGCACACAAATACACACATCTCACACACATTAATACTAAATACTCCCATTGTGTCTGTATTGTAATGGGACCCACCAGGGTGATTCTCTTGGAAACACTGCAGGGTGACAGAGCCACAGCTGGGTGCAGGCTGCTGCCAGACAACCTGAGGA
>NW_025793284.1:0-4524 GCF_021613505.1 Equus quagga | reverse complement strand
GCCCTCAGCAGGTTGGATGACACCCACCCACCCACAGTGGTGAGGGGGATCTTCTCTGCTTAGTCCACCAATTCTGATTCAAATTTCTTCTGGAAACACTCTCACAGAACACTCAGAATTAATGATTTACTAGCTATCTGAGCATCTCTCAGCTGAGTCAAGTTGATACATAAAATTAACCATCACAGCTGCCATAACAAAACACAATAGACTGAATGGCTTAAACAACACAAAATGATTTCTCACGGTTCTGGAGGCTGCAAGGCCCAGGTCAAGGTCCAGCAGGGTTTAGTTTCTGGTGACACCTCTCTTCCTGGCTTATAGAATAGACTGCCTTCTTGCTGTGTCCTCATGTGGCAGAGAGAGACAGAGACAGAGACTAGACAGAGACAGAGAGAGACAGAGAGAGAGAAAGAGAGAGAGAGTGAGAGCGAGAGAGCTCTGGTGTTTCTTCTTATAACAGCACTAATTCCATCATAAGGACCCCAACTTCTTGACCTTGTTTAACCTTAATATCTTCATTACTCCAAACACAGCCACTCTGGGGGTTAAGGCTTCAGTATATGAATTGTGAGGGGCACAAATATTCAGTCCATACCATTCCACCTGGCCCCCCCAAATTCATATCAAAAATGTATTCATTTCAACCTGACAGCCCCAAAAGTCTTAACTTGTTCCAACGTCAACCCTAAAATACAAACTCTCATCTAAATGTCATCTAAGTCAGATATAGTTGAGATTCAAGTCTGATTCTTACTGAGGCAAAATTCCTTTCCACCTGTGAATCTGTGAAACCAGATAAATTATGTGCTTCCAAAATACAGTTGTGGGACAGGCGTAGGATAGACATTCCCATTCCAAAAGGGAGAGAGAGGAATGAAGGAAGAGGTGATGAGAGCCAAACAAGTCCAAAACCTAGCAAGCCAAGTTCCATTAGCCTCGAGAATAATCCTCTCTGGCTCGATGCCCTGCCCTCCAGGCCCACTGGGTGGCAGCCTCACCCCCATGGTTTTAGGTGGGGGTCCTGCCTCCACAGCTCTGCAGGGCAGTCCCACCCCCAAAGTTTCGGGAGGAGGCATCTGGCCTATGGAAACTGGGGTGATGGCCCTCATGACCTCTGAGTTGCCTTCAGGGTCATTTTTCCCTCTTCTGGAAGAGCAGCGCAGGTTAGCAGCCCTGAGAGAGGAGGTGAATCCGGGCAGGGGAGCTTTAACATAGAAGAGAGATGAGATGCATGAAGGCCCATGTGAGGAGATGAGAAAGGAACACAGGCCAGACATATGTTTAGCAGATGTAGGCTGATAATCATTTTATGGTGGTTTATCTACTGAAAAAGTCCCTGTTATCACATCTTGTGAACCACGAGGCTCTTGTTTTACCTCAAAATATTTTGGGGGAGGTGACAGTATTTTCCCTTAGACCTCTCTAGAGTTATAACCATTCATCACCCCTGCATTATTTCTCAACATATATCACTTTATTTAACCAGTTGACCACAACCTTAACCTTAACCACAACCACAGATAATAAACTAGAAAAATTTTTTGACGTAAACTTGGTATATAACATTTTAAAAGTTTCAAGTGTACAACAAAGTAATTCAGCATCTGTACACACTACAAAGTGGTGGCCACCCTAAGTCCATTTACCATCCATCACCATACAATTGAGCCCACGCACACGTATCACCCACCCTCTGATCCCTTTCCTTCTGGTAACCACCAACCTCTTCTCTGTATCTATGAGTTTGTTTTTGTTGTGTTTGTTTGTTCTGTTTTTTCAGATTCCACATATGAGTGAAATAATGCAGTGCTGTCTTTCTCCATCTGACATTTCACTTAGCATAATACCCTCAAGGTCCATCTATGTTGTTGCAAATGGCAAGATTTCATTCATTTTTTTACAGCTAAGTGATATTCCATTGTATGTGTGTGTGTATATATCTATATGTATATATACACACCACAGCTTCTTTATCCATTCATCCACTAATGGACACTTAGGTTGTTTCCAAGTCTTGGCTCTTGTAAGTAATGCTGCAATGACATAGGGGAGCTTATATCTTTTTGAATTAATGGCTTCGTGTTCTCCTGATAAATACCCAGAAGTGGAATAGTTAGATCATATGGGAGTTCTAGTCTTAATTTTTTGAGGAACTTCCATGCTGTTTTCCACAGTGGCTGCACCAGTTTACATTCCCACCAACAGTGTTTGAGGGTTCCCTTTTCTCCACATCCTCACCAAGACTTGTTATTTCTTATGTCTTTGATAATAGCTGTCAGTGTCGCAATCCAATGTACACATCAGGATAGATGTAGAGAGGGCTGATGGCAACTCTGAGTTTATTGTAACCAGTGTTTCAATATATACATAGCTTACATCTGTTAAACATACACAGGTGTTCTGGATGAAATAATTAGCGAATGCCAAGAATTCTTAGTGATTTCTCAAGGAGCCCTCCCTGGGCATCTGTTTTGATATTATCATGTTATTGCTGTGCTTGTACATTTTTATCTCGGAGGGAGCAGGCAAGGTCTCTTAGGCAACGGTCCCTCCTGCTCCCGATGTTGATACCGTTTCTCCATCTGTGCCCCCAGGCGGCCGCTGCCTGTCTTAGGTTGTCTCCCCCTGGAGGTCTTACCCGTCATTGGCTAACCGGCCCTCTCACCTCCGGGTCACAGTTTGTTGGCAAGCTTTTTCCAGTGATTATTAACCCTTCCTGTGTCAGGGGAGGCTACAATAGCCATTCTGATGAGCATCAGGTGACATTTCATTGTAGTTTTTATTTGCATTTCCCTGATAATTAGTGATGTTGAACATCTTTTCATGTGCCTGTTGGCCATTTGTATATCTTCTTCGGAAAAATATCTATGTAGATTCTCTGTCCATTTGCCAGCCAGGTTGCTTGTTTTTGCATTGTATGTATTCTTTATATATTTTGGATATTAACCCCTTATCTGATGTAATATTTGCAAATATCTTCTCTCATTCAGTAGGTTGCCTTTTCATTTTGATGATGGTTTTCTTCTTTGTGCAGAAGCTTTTTAGTTTGATGTAGTTCCATTTGTTTTTTCTGCTTTTGGTTCCTTTCCCTTGGGAGTCATATCCATAAAAAACATTTCTAAGATCGATGTCAAGGAACTTATCACCTTTGTTTTATTCTAGGAATTTTATGATTTCATCTCTTATATTCAAGTCCTTAATCCATTTTGTGTTAATCTTTGTGCCTGGTGTAAGATAGTGGTCTAGTTTCATTCTTTTGCATGTGGCTGTCCAGTTTTCCGAAAACCATTTATTGAAGTGACTATCATCTCTCCATTATATGTTCTTGGCTCCTTTGTCATAAATTAATTGACCATATATTTCTAGGCTTATTTCTGAGTCCTCTGTTCTGTTCCATTGATCTGTGTGTCTGTTTTTATGCCAATACTATATTATGTTGATTGCTATAGGTTTGTAGTATCATTTGAAATCCAGGAGCATGTTACATCCAACTTTGTTCTTCTTTCTCAAGATAGCTTTGGCTATTCAGGATCTTTTTTGGTTCCATACAAATTTTAGAATTATTTCTTCAAGTTCTGTGAAAATTGCCATTGGAATTTGAATGGCGATTGCATTGAATCTGTAGATTGCCTCAGATAGTATGGGCATTTTCACAATTTTAATTCTTCCAATTCATGGACATGGAATATGTTTCCATTTTTCTGTGTCTTCTTCAATTTCTTTCATCAGTGTCTTATAGGTTTCAGTGTACTAAACTAGAAAATATTTTAAAGAAATAGACACCTAAAGTATTATTCGGGATTGGCCTTGAATTTCTGCGTCCACACCAACCCATCCTAAGTGTTAGTGAAATTTGCCCTGCTGGTGAGTCTGAGTGTTGGACTCTGTGGTCCATCTTCCTTCACAGGCACCAGAGGTCTATGACCTAAGCTGCCTAAAGTGCAGCCTGTGTCAACCTGTTGAGATTAGAACTCCTATTTGCCACTGATGGGTGTGTCTGTAGGGGTGGGTGGGTCGAATGTGCACAGATGTTGAGGATGGACAGAAAGACCATGGGTTGTATTTAGGGAGGAGCTGAGAATTGGTTGTAGGAAGACTTGGGTTGTATTTTGGCAGGAGCTGAGAGCAAAGAATCAGAACCGTTTGTCTGTCTGCATCCCCATTTCCCCTCTCAGCAGAGCTGAATTCCCCACACCAAGGAAAGGGTGGAGTTTGCCCACATCAGCATGATGGCCCGCAGCCCCCATCCCTTCTTGGGTTTTACAGCAACTGTTCTATGCCTGGACAGCCGGAATAACATGACCTGCCGTTGTTTGAGCCTTTGCAATATGTGTGGCACTTTGGCTGGAAGAGAAGTCTACTTACATTACCCCCAATGTTATTTATAATCTTAATAATGACACATAGACTGGACTGATTACTACTACTAATAGTGATAAATATAACGACATATAATGATGGTAATAGCTAATGCTTAATGAGTTCTTTCCATGTGCTAGGCATACTCTGAGTATTTTATTC
>NW_025793283.1:0-12625 GCF_021613505.1 Equus quagga | reverse complement strand
GAACATAGGAAAGTTTTAGCTGAGAGTTTGGCAAATCAGAAACAAGGTTAAAGGAAAGTTTGATGGAGAAAAAGAATAAAATAAATGTTATGTAAATAGTTGGAGATAAGATTACTTATTTAAATACTTAAAAACGTGTATATGTGTCTGCGTGATGGTGAGGTTGAAAACCAGACTGAGAAGTTGAAATTTGATCTGTTAGATATTGAGGAGTCATTCGAATTCAGAAGTACCACAGTGAAAGTGGTATTCTATGACTGTTTGTTTGTGGTGGTAGTGGTGTGTAGTTTGGAATATAGTGGTGAAAGACTCCAAGACAGTGATACCAGTTAGGATTCTTCTGGGGAAAAATAATCAATACTATTTTTCCATTTTCTTGTATGACTATATATTTTCCAGATCAAATCAAAACCAGTCCTAGGGCTGGCGCGGTGGCTGAGTGGTTAAGTTCATGCGCTCTGCCTCGGCGGCCCGGGGTTTCGCCAGTTCGAATCCTGGGCGCGGGTATAGCACTGCTCATCAGACTATGCTGAGGCGGTGTCCCACATGCCACAGCTGGAAGGACCCACAACTAAAAATACACAGCGATGTACTGGGGGTCTTTGGGAGAAAAAGGAAAAATAAAATCTTTAAAAACAAAACAACCCCCAACAAAGCAAGCAAAAAAAACCAGTCCTATGTGAATTTGGGTTAATTATTAAACCTCTCTGTATAGGAGCAGATCAGGTTGTGAGGGACCTTCATAATGGAAAAAAGAATACAAAATTGTGACTACAAAATTAGGTATAGGGCTTGGAAGGGGAATATGCAGATGAAGGGCTCTGAACTTAAGTTTAATTAGCTTTACAATAAATTCTCTTTACTGTGAATTAGCCTCTGTCCCTGCATCTCTTTCTTCATCTGTTAAATGGGGATAACACTTAAATGTACGGTGAACATCATCCCAGTTTGCCTAGGACAGTCATGGTTTATGCCTGTGATCCTAGTGGCACGCCCAGTTTAGCATTTGTTTTCGGAGTTTTTGTTTTTTAATTAAATATAAGCTACCATTAATGGTGCCATTAAAATGAACCCAAATAGATTCAGTGAACATCCTTTTTTTTTTTTTAACCTCTGCCATGGTCTGTATTAGTGCATGAGCAACGTGTGCAGTGAAGAACGTTCTCACTTTAACATGTGGTTAAATCTGAAGACATCCAGTGATAACCCAGGCCTGACACTTTCCAGATAGAAAGTAACTAACAGCTTCTTTTAAAGATAGCATGAAGGGCACTTGCTGATAAAGTGTGCTGAGACATGAGTGTCTGGGTACAACTAACTTGCTGGATGGGATGGGAGTACCAGCTAGTTGTAACGTTGCATTCTAAGGTCTGAGAGATTTGTATAGCCGCCATGCCTGGGAGTGGGGTCAATAGGAAACATGGAAAATTTTAGATTAGGTGTAAGTGAAATATTTGCTAGGAATAGAGGCTAATCAGTCCTGTCAGAGTGCCTACAAAGAGTAGTAGGAATGTTGTTGCTACAGTGGTTTTGTCAACAACCGTTTCCTTTTTCATAGTGTTTAGTAATGCTTTTGTAACCTTTTGGCAGCAGGGAGCTAAAATAAAGGAAAATTAATGCTTAATGATAAATACTGATGTTTTGTTTTCCATTTGAGTTGATGAATCTATAACTAGTACACAAAATGTTTGCCAGCATTTAGCATCTCTCATGGTCACATGACAATCTGAATGCACGAATCTGCTGAAAAAGCATCAGGAGTTACTTTCAGATTTGGTAGTTATTTTAAGGAGATGATAGCTGCAGACAATAGTTTGACACATGTAACTGCAGAACATTCAAGATAAAATTATTTCTGCAATGATAATATAAATAGAAATTTGATGGATCATAGCATCTTGGGTAAAACAGGACTCTTACTAAATTATGTAACCTGTGTAGCCAAGATACACTTGGAATTGGTTGTAGTTCATGTATATTTCACAGTTGTAGTCAAAGAGGCTTGATATTTTACTGAACAAAGCTACAGTTGTCAAAATTTTCAATTTTTTATATGCACAGTTAATGTAACTGAATTACACTGTTTTTGAGACAATACTGATGTTGAATCCAAAAAAGAATACTTTGGCGTGTTGTTATAAGCTTGCTTTCTTTGTTGCCTTTTATTAATTGGATTTCATAAACGTTTGACTCTTTGAAGAGTTACTTGATAAATCAATCTATGTATCCTGCATTGTTATTGAACATTTTTGCAAGCAAGTCCTCTAAATTTTGATGACATTTTATTCAAAAACAGTTGAAAATATTTATTCAAAATATCCCATAAATGGAGTGAAAAACTTCAACTTTAGAAGCTTTTAGTGAATTATGATTGTTGAAATAAAGTTTTTAAGATTTAATTGTGAATAACCTGAAATACACATCTGTGTTGGGCTATCATTCACAATCTAAGATCTCTTCCATTGTATGACCCAGGAGATGGCTGTTCATGTTTATCATTACAGCCTGTAACTATGAAACAATATTTTCCATGTGAAAGTACTATAAGAATTCAATCTCTAAGAACTTATTTTAATTAGGCTCTGTATTCTGAATATTAGGTGGATTTCTGCCTTATCGATTGACACTTTTTTTCTCAATACCATACCTTTTGTAATTCATATTACTCTAAAAACTTTTTCTTGTATTGCAAGAGAAGAATTTATATGAAAGCCATAGCATTCTAATGTATATCATTACTATTCCTGACGCATCAGGTGGACCTGCTTTAGTTTTGTGGAAAACCAACCTAAGTACTTTTTCTAGGCTAGTTACTGTCCTGAATCTTAATAAGTCTGCTAGCTAACAATGTTAACATTATGATGTCTTAGGTTAATTTTAATTTCACTGTGACACAAGCCATAAAATAATTTTTTCAATTGTTAGTTATTGCTTTATTAATTGTATTTACATTTTTCACTTTGAATCACACTTAAGATGTTATTACAAGATTGTAACAATCTGGAAATGGTTTCTTTTGCATGGCACCTCGCCACTAAAAAGATAAACTAAGCAGCAAAATAAAAAGCAAAACAAAATAAACAAAAAAGAAAATTCAAGACTAGCTGACAGTTAAGATATGTGACACCCATAGTATTTAATCCCTCATGTAGTTTCAACATCTCCTGCGTACTCCATGTAAAATGTACCTTCGTGTTGTTCTTGATGTTTCTTTGACCACATTACTGCCTGTCTTTTTTTTTTAAAGAAAGTATTTCTTTAGCGTTTTCCTTTAAATCTTTGCTTACTAGAAAGAATGGCAAGGGGCAGAATGCCCTGTTATATTTTTGTAGTCAGTATGGTTTTATTTCTTCCTTTCTCTCTCTCTTCTTTCCTTCTCCCCCTCCCTCCCTTCTCTTCTCTTCTTTCCCTTTCTTAACCTCTTTACACTTCTCTATTTTAATTTATTCTTTCTATCTTAACGAAGAATAAGGTAGTGTAATCTATATCCCTGCTTCCCACAATTGATAACTTGTGGAGTGTTCTATGAAGAAGTTATGGCCTTTTGATTTTATTTTCAGTATGTAGCTATAATGGCAACTAATATTGTTCACTTAAACTTTTACTGAAAGAGATGGTTGCAATATATTTCTTTAAAAATCCATTTTCTAGAATAACATAGTAATTACTGTTAAAGAGATGAGCTTCATTCCCACCTCCCCACCCCTAAATCTCTGGTAATTTAAATTTCAGGACAAAAATTAGAGAAACTCTTAAAATTGTTTTTTATAAAGTGCATATAAATTTCATGAAGAAACTGATGTTTGAATGGGGTCTTGAAGGTATTGAAAGTTTTGAGTACAAAATATGGTGGGAGGAGTCTCCATATATGGAGAAGAAAAACTATATTTTCATTTGGTCGGGTGTTGGAATGCATGAAACGCAGGAATGGAAAACAAAGTTGAAATCTAAGTTGGGGCAGGCAATGGAAGTCACGTCCCTAAGTGATCATCAGAGCTGTGTTTTATTGCTATTACCAATGTAGTAAGAAATATAGGAGAACATTTGCATAAAATCAAGGAGACTCTTTAAAGTATAATTATGGTAGCCAGCTACATACTTAATATTGCAGTAGTCAAAGTAGCAAATGACTTCTGAGGATTCACATTTTATATATAGCAAGCTATTTTAATTATCTGCACGTTTTTCTTTTTCTCAGATATAAAATTCCATCTAGTTTACCCCATTATTTGGGGATATATTCATTTGTTCTCCCGTCGTTTCTATCTTATTTTTTTCTACCTTTATTGAGGTATAATTGACAAATAAAATTGTAAGATATTTAAAGTATACCATGTGATTGTTTGATATATGCATACATTGTGAAAGTTAATTAACACATCCATCACCTCAGATATTTCTCTTTTTTGGTGAGAACATTTAAGTTCTACTCTCTTAACAGATTTCAGTTATACAATACAATGTTATTTTGTATTAACAAATGGTGTGGTTACCATGTTATCCTCAGAACTTATTCCTCTTATAACTTAAAGTTTGTATGCTTTTACCAACCTCTCCCTATTTACCTGACCCCCCAGCAACCACTTGTCTGTTCTCTGTTTCTATGATTTTAACTTTTTTTTAGATTCCACATATAAGTGGTACCATGTCCTATTTGTCTCTGTCTGACTTAATTATCTAATGCCTTCCAGGTTCATCCATGTTATCACAAATGACAGGATTTCTTTCTTTTTTTTGTGAGGAAGATTGGCCCAGAGCTAACGTCTGTTGCCAATCTCTCTCTTTTTGCTTGAGAAGATTGTTGCTGAGTTAATATCTGTGCCAATCTTCTTCTGCTTTATGTGGGATGCAGCCACAGCGTGGCTTGACACATGGTGCTAGGTCTGTGCCTGGGATCTGAACCTGCGAACCCCGGGCTGCCACAGTACAGCATGCGAACTTGACCACTATGCTGCTGGGCTGGCCCAGGATTTCTTTCTTTTAAAAGGGTGAATGATATTCCATGGTGTATATATATACCAGATTTTCTTGATCCATTCATCCATTGATGTACTCTTAATCTGCTTCATACCTTGGTTGTTGTGAATAAGGCTCCTATGAACATGGGAGTACAGATATCTGTTTGAGATGTTGATTTCTCTTTGGATATATACCCAGAAGTGGTACTGCTCGATCAAATGGTAGTTCTTTTAATTTCTTGAAGAACCTCCATGCTGTTTTCCATAATGGCTGCACCAATTTATATTCCCCACAATAGTGCACAAGGGTTCCCTTTTCTCCGCATCCTAATATTTGTTCTCTCTTTTCTTTTTGATGCAAGTCATCCTAAAGGACATGAGGTGATAAATCATTGTGGTTTTGATTTGCATTTCCCTGAGCATTAGTGATATTGAGCACCTTTTCCTGTACCTGTTGATCATTTGCATGTCTCTTTTGAAAAATGCCTGTTTACGTCCTTTGCCCATTTTTTAACTAGGTTATTTGTTTTTTGCTGTTGAGTAGTATGAGTTCCTCATATTGTGGATATTAAACTCTTATCAGATATAAGATTTGCAAATATTTTCTCCAATTCCATAGGTTCCCTTTTCATTTTGTTGATGGTTTCCTTTGCTGTGCAGAAGCTTTGTAGTTTGATGTAGTCCCACTTTTTAATTTTTGCTTTTGGTGTCAAATCCAAAAAATCATTGCTGAAACCAATTTCAAGGAGCTTACCCCCTGTGTTTGCTTCTAGGAATTTTATGGTTTCAGGTCTTATATTCAAGTCTTTAATCCATTTAGAGTTGATTTTTGTGTACAGTGTAAGCTAACGGTTACAGTTTCATTCTTTTGCATGTGACTGTCTCGTTTTCCCAACACTATTTATTGAAGAAACTGTCCTTTCCCCACTGTGTATTCTTGGTTCCTTTGTGATAAATTGCATGACCATATATTTCTGGATATTCTATTCCATTGGTCTGTCTGGCTGTTTCTATGCCAATACCATACTGTTTGATTACTGTCACTTTGTAATATAGTTTGAAATCAGGAATGCCTCCAGGTTTCTTCTTTCTCAATTATGCCTTGGCTATTTGGGATCTTTTGTGTTTCCATACAAATAATAGGGTTGTCTGTTTTATTTTTGTGAAAAATGCCACTAGAATTTTGATAGGGATTGCATTGAATCTGATATGTCATTTGATTTCTGGGCTTTCCATTCTGTTCCATTGATCTGTAGGTCTGTTTTTTTACCAGTACCATCCTGTTTTGATTACTATAGCTTTGTAGTATATTTTGAAATCAGGGATTGTGATGCCTCCAGCTTTATTTTTTCTCAGGATTGCTTTAGCTGTTTGGGGTCTTTTGTTGCCCCATATGAATTTTAGGATTCTTTGTTCTATTTCTGTGAAGAATGTCATTGGGATTCTGATTGGGATTGTATTGAATCTGCAGATTGCTTTAGGGAGTATGGACATTTTCACTGTATTTATTCTTCCAATCCATGTGCACGGAATATCTTTCCATTTCTTTATGTCTTTATCAATTTCTTTCAATAAAGCCTTAATAGTTTTCGTTGTATAGGTCTTTCACCTTCTTGGTTAAATTTATTCCTAGATATTTTATTCTTTTTGTTCTGATTGCAAATAGTATTGTATTCTTGAGTTCTCTTTCTCTTAGTTTGTAATTAGAGTATAGAAATGCAAATGATTTTTGCAAGTTCATTTTGTACCCTGCCATTTTTCTGTTATTGTTGATTATTTCTAATAGCTTTCCAATGGATTCTTTAGGGTTTTCTATATATAAAATCATGTCGTTTGCAAACAGTGAGCATTTCACTTCTTCATTGCCTATTTGGATACCCTTTACTTCTTTTTCTTGCCTAATTGCTCTGGCTATACCTCCAGTACTATTTTGAATAAGAGTGGTGAGGGTGCGCACCCTTGTCGTGTTTCTGTTCTCAGAGGGATGGCTTTTAGTTTTTCCCCATTGAGTATGATGTTGGCTTGGGTTTGTCATATATGGCCTGTATTATGTTGAGATACTTTCCTTCTATACCCATTTTATTGAGAGTTTTCATCATAAATGGATGTTAGATCTTGTGAAATGCTTTCTCCGCATCTGAGATGATCACGTTTTTTATTCCTCATTTTGTTAATTTGGTGTATCACATTGATTGATTTGTGGATGTTGAACCATCCCTGTGTCCCTGGTATAAATCCCACTTGATCATGGTGTATGGTCCTTTTAAGATTTTGCTGTATTCGGTTTGCCAGTATTTTGTTGAGGAGTTTTGTATCTCTGTTCATCAGCAAAATTGGCCCGTAATTTTCTTTTTTTGTGTTATCCTTGTCTGGCTTTGGTATCAGCTTGATGTTGGCCTTGTAGAATGACTTACGAAGTATGCAGTCTTTTTCAATTTTTTGAAATAGTTTGAGAAGGATAGGTATTAAATCTTTGAATGTCTGGTAGAATTCTTAAGAGAAGCCGTCTGGTCCTAGACTTTTATTTTTTGGGAGGTTTTTGATTACTGTTTCAATCTCTTTACTTGTGATTGGTCTTTTTAATTCTCTATTTCTTCTTGATTCAGCTTTGGCAGATTGTGTGAGTCTAAGAATTTATCCATTTCTTCTGGATTTTGCAATTTGTTGGCATATAGTTTTCATAGTATTCTCTTATGATCCTTTGTATTTCTGTGGTATCGGTTAATTTCTCCTCTTTCATTTCTAATTTTATTTGAGCCTCCTCTCTTTTTTCCTTAGTGAGTCTGGCTAAGGGTTTGTCAATTTTATCTTCTCAAGGAACCAGCACTTGGTCGTTGATCCTTTCTACCATTTTTGTGGCTTCAATTTCATTTATTTTTGCTCTAATTTTTATTATTTCCCTCCTTCTGCTAACTTTGGGTTTTGTTTGTTCTTCTTTTTCTATTTCTGTTACGTGCAGTTTAAAAGTGCTTACTTGAGATTTTTCTTGTTTTTTAAGGTGAGCCTGTGTTGCTATGATTTTCCCTCCTAGGACCACTTTTGCTGCATCCCATGAGTTGGTGTGGTATAATGTATTTTCATTTTCATTTGTCTCCAGATATCTTTTGATTTCTCCTGTAATTTCTTCAATGACCCATTGGTTGTGCAGTACTATGTTGTTTAGCCTCCACATGTCTGTCACTTTCGTAGCTTTTTTCTTGTAGTTGGTTTCTAGTTTCATAGCATTATGGTCACAAAAGATGCTTGATATGATTTCAGTCTTCTTAAATTTATTAAGGCTTGCCTTCTTTCCCAACATTTGGTCTATCTTTGAGAATGTTCCATGTGCACTTGAGGAGAATGTGTATTCTGCTGTTTTTATACATGTTCTATTAAGTCCATCAGGTCTAGTTTTTCATTTAATTCCATGATTTCCGTGTTGACTTTCTGTCTAGATGATCTATCCATTGATCTAAGTGGGGTTTAGGTCCCCTACTATTATTATGTAGTAGTTCACTTCTCCTTTTAGGTTTGTTAATAGTTACTTTATGTACTTTGGTGCTCCTATGTTGGTTGCATCCAAATATGTATTTCTTATTGTAAATTACAATATCACAATGATCAATCTGTTGTTCAAAGTGGGGTTTTGAAGTCCCCTGCTATTATTTATTGCTGCCTATTTCTCCTTTTAGTTCTGTTTATATTTGCTTTATTTATTTAGGTGCTCCAATGTTGGGTGCATAAGTATTTACAGTTCTTGTATCCTTTTGATGAATTGACTCCTTTATCATTTTGTAATGGCCTTTGCTGTCTCTTGTTACAGTCTTTGTCTTCAAGTCTATTTTGTCTGAGAATTATGCTACCCTAGCTTTTGGTTTCCCTTTGCATGTAATATCTTTTTCCATCCCTTCACTTTCAGTCTGTTTGTGTCCGTAATGCTGAGATGAGTCTCTTGTAGGCAACATATATTTGGGTCATGTTTTTTAATCCATTCAGCCAGAAAACATTTACATTTAAAGCAATTATTTACATGGATGGGCTTACCATGGCCGTTTTGTGGTTTTCTGGTTGTTTTGTAATTCTTCTATTCCTTTCTTCCTCTCTTGTTCTCTTCCTGTGTGATTTGATGATTTTCTCTATGGTATACTTTGATAACTTTCTCTTTATCTTGTATATCTCCTCTAGCCTTTTACTTTGTGGTTACCATGAGGCTTACTTAAAACATACTTGCCTGCTCACTCCATGTTGAACCCTGAGGGGATAGCTCTGGTGAGTGCTGCATTCCTGTTAAGAATGCTTATTTATTTGCCATAGTCTTGTGGGTCTTGTGGACACAAGCCCATTGGCTTTCAGAGCTAGGTGTTTTGGGAGTCTGTCCGTTTGGTGAGAGTCTTAAAATTTGGAGCACTAGATGTGGAGGTCAAACCCTTTGCTCCTCAGGGAGAAGGTGGAGTTGGGGATTCCCTTCTGACTGTATGGCATTGTGGCAGGGGTGGGGTTTATGATGAGAGTGTGTCTCAGCCTTTCCTACCTGTTTCAACCTGGGTATTTTGCATTTGTCCCGTGTGTACGAGTTGCTAGTCTAGTTTCTGGATCTCTTTCATTTCATGTGTAGCTGTACATTTGGTGTGTCTGTGGGAAGAGGGGAGCTCAAGATCCTCCTATATCATCATCTTGGTCAACCCTTGGGGGAGAAAAAAAACAACTTTACAGTTTTATTTTAAGTTAGCCTAAGCAAAACTGTTAGAAGCAACTATTAGGAATATATATATATATATATAATATTTTTTTTCCACTGACATAGCCAAGTAAAAAGTCACTTGGATTGTCAACTAGTTTAATTTTAATCTACATCTCTTTAGTGGACATTTGTACTCACTGGCAGCCAAGCATCTGAGCCCCTTATCTATGTGTGGGGGTATTTCCTACCTTATGAGTTTTGGTGATAGGCACAGACCACCTCCCTAGGTGGAATCTTGGGGGAAAAAACCCAGACATTTGTTTCACTATGCTTTGCAGCTAGCAAATAGGCATGTGACCTAAGCTGAGACTTAGATGCACTTGTCCTGTACTTTGAATTAGAAGCTAGTAACACAAAGAAGTAGGGACTACAGAGCTTCTATTGTAGTTGGAAGCAGTTGCAAGAGCTGCAGCAGGATTGAATTTTAATGCCAGTGATGCCAGGGGGTGGTGTTCACTGTCCAGGAGTGGAACTGGTGCAGTCAGTGGTGTTTAGTGTTCACCAGTGCTGGCAGTGGTGTCCTTAGGAGACTAATTATGGCTTGATTTTGACTATGATGCCACCACTCCCTAGACTTCCTTGTTCTTGGCAGGTGCCAAACGTGCTTCCTCAGCCTTGTTGACATGTTTGTTGGTTACCTGATTTTCTTTTAATCAATTTATTTTCTGTTTAAATTAACCAAAGGAGCTTTCAATTTCTTGTAACTTAAGAATCCTAACTGATGCAGTTTTCTTTTCTAGTGCAGGTAATTGAGAGTGACTATATTTGGTAAAACATTTAGACATATAGTACTATTTAGTAGCATTGGTTGCCTTAATAATAATTTAAAATGTTCTGTTTATGAAATTGCCTTTGACTTATACGTTAGGATCTTTTTTCACTTTCACTGTGGTCTAGTATTAGTAGGCTAATCTAGCAATTGGTCTTGAAATCCTAATTAATTTTTTGTTAGGCACATAGGAATAGTGATTATGGAGTACATAGAATTTGGTGAGAGCCATAAGAGTGTCCTGGATAGTGGAAAATCAGCCTGGAGTAAAATCACTTGATTTATACATATATGAAGACTGTATTTAGGGTTTGGCTAGTCCCTAATTCTATTGATCTTTATAATGTGGGAACTTCTTATAGAATTGATTTTTCTTCCTACTGTCTCTGTAATCTGGATTGTTTAATACTGCTGGCTCTGTCATACTTCTTATATTTCGGAACTTTGAAAAGTCACTTGGCTTTCTCTTTTTTTGAGGAAGATTAGCTCTGAGCTAACTGCTGCCAATCCTCCTCTTTTTGCTGAGAAAGACTGGCCCTGAGCTAACATCTGTGCACATCTTCCTCTACTTTATACGTGGGACGCCTACCACGGCATGGCTTGCCAGGCAGTTGCATGTCCACCCCTGGGATCCGAACCGGCGAAACCCAGGCCGCCAAAGCGGAATATGCACACTTAACTGCTGCACCACCGGTCCAGCCCCCACTTTGCTTTCTTTGCCTTAAGTTTTAAAATGATGGAGAATAAACTAATCTCTAATGTCCTCTCTAGCCTTAGCATTTGATGGGTCAATGAAATGTGATTTATTTCCTTTTTCTTTTCTAAAGTTTGAATGCCAGCAGTGCACTTATGCTCCATGGATCTGGACAGATAGAATTCTTTGCTCAGCGAACTCAAAATGGTCAATTAAGACATAGCTACTGGGAAGTATGTTAAAGTACAAGTTCAGTAAGTACCAAAGTCTGGGGGTATTCAGTAACTGTCATTCGTGTAGTTTATGAAAATCATTTGGAAAATGAACAGCTTTGTATATTCACAGTTGACATTCTTGGAAGACACTGTAATATCTGGTTGAAAACTTCAAAACCAGAATGCTTAGGTTTCAGTCTGGCTCTACCATTTATTAGCAGTGTGACCTTGGGCAAGTTACTTAACCTCTCTGCATCTTAGTTTCTTCATCAGTAAAATGGGGATAAAAATAGAACCTACCTTACAGAGTTCCTGTGAAGATTAAATGAGTTTGTACATGTAAAGTATCTGAAGTGTCTAGAAAGGTGCAAGACATATGGTACTCATGATTAGCAATTATTATTTTCATGTTATTATATAATCTCATGTAGCTAAAATACATTTTGTCATTTTACTTATAATTCTTGTACAAATCTTGAATTTGAGATCATAGTTTCATGTATATCCAAAAGATTTATTGTGCATATCTGCTTATCTTGTCATGAATGTTTTATGGCATTCTACTATTATTAATAGAGCAAATAATTTATAACCATTAAATATTGCACTGTCATGGGATTCGTTGCAGTGTTTGGCACAGAGATCATAGGTGTGAAGCACATCCATAAAAGCTAGCTGTGTTTTAAAGAAGTTATGAGATTTCAAGTATGCATAGCTGATATAGTAATGTAACTGAATTGCTCTAATAATAAACTTAACATTTCTTTCAATCCTATATAGATTTTGGTCCTTTCTCTACTTCCTGTTGATAGAAGTAGAATGTTGAAATACAAGGAAAATTAAAATGGCAGCATTGACCAAGAATATTGCTATCATATGAGAATGTTTCAGTGGTACCTCCTTGCCAATGCATTGATTTCTCTTTGCTTATCTTGATTTTATAATTCAGATGTATTTTATGCTTCATTATTAATGATAGGTGTAGAGTCTTTCTTATTAGTTCTTGGATTTTCTATCTAAGAAAATTTTGTGAAACAGTATATACTATAACATTTGAGAACATTTTCATAGTTTCTTTTCATAAAATAGCATAATTATCACTATACTTTCAGATTTTAATTCCAAATCTTTAATTCAACTAAAATGACATCATTTTATTTTATTTATGTATTTATTTTGGTGAGGAAGATTGGCCCTGAGCTAATGTCTGGTTCCCATCTTCCTCTTTTTGCTTGAGGAACATTGTCCCTGAGCTAACATCTGTGCCAA
>NW_025793282.1:0-4171 GCF_021613505.1 Equus quagga | reverse complement strand
AGCAGGAACTTGACTCGAAAGCCCAAAGCACGTCCTTAACCACTTCATAGTAAATGTGAGGTCGAAAGTGTGTTTTACATGCAGGAGTCGAAACTATTTTAAAAACCCAACAAATCTTCAAGAGCCTCTTCATATTCTGTTTTTCTTTTTGATGTTGGAATGTAGTTGTAACTACTGTTGCTTAAAATCAGGTGGCCATGAGCTTAGATTGGGGATATTTGACTATGCTGTAAATTCTGCTCTCTGTAGTACTTGTTAGAAGGACAATAGCCAGAAAGAAATGCCGCACCTAATTAGGGCTACTCTGAGACTAACAATACGCTAAACATTTTTCACCTATCATCTCATTCAATTTCCACAATTATATTAGATAGATAATATTCATCCCATTGTAAGGAAGAGAAAATTGAGGGTGGCATGGTATGTAGACTGTAGGTGATGGCGCAGGAATTCAGGTCTATTTTCTTTTCAAGTCTTGTCCCCTGATTCCAACTCTTCATGATATCCTCTCTATATATACAGTAAAATTTTTTCTTAATTTTCTACTCAAATATAAATATGTTTTACCAAAATATAAAAGGATTTTTTAAGAGATCTTTGTTTAAAATGTTTATTTACTTATATTTCACCAAATAAGTAATTTCAGAGACCCAAATACAACATGTCTTCAACTATTAAGCACTAAAATTCCAAACATACTTTTATGGGAGTTGTTAGGAACTCGGAACAACTTTTCCCAGGGGAAATATATTACAACTCTTAATTCAGATTTCTGGACTGTCCACAAGACCGAGTAATGGAGCTGGGTAAATCCAGTCATGGAACTATAAGACCTAACAACTATTTAGATGATTGTTTAGGTAGAAAACATTTTCCATATTCCAAAGGCAACATGAGGACATCTCAACGCTCGGTTTGGGAACCCATCTCCATCCCGTCCTCATGATTTAGTGTGGGGAACAAACCTCCTTCCAGTGCAGGTGTTAATGTGAGCAGAGATGGAACAGTATGTATTTGGAGAGAAGAAGCTGAGAAAAAGGGTTTCCTACTGATACTCATATTATTAGGCCTGATGGGTGTTTCTAAAGTGTTTCTGTCAAAAATCATGATTATAGGGGCTGGCCTTGTGGCGCAGCAGTTAAGCTTGCACGTTCCGCTTCACCAGCCCGGGCTTCGACAGTTCCGATCCCTGGTGGGGACCTACGCATTGCTCATCAAGCCGTGCTGTGGAAGGTGTCCCACACACAAAGTAGAGGAAGACAGGCATGGAGACTAGCTCAGGGGTGATCTTCCTCAAAAAAAAAAAAAAAAAAGGATTATAAAAATGTTGATGTATCCCGGATGGTAAGAGTTAAAGATTTCAAATAAAAATGTTTCTTCCAGCAGCTCTGACTCCCGCCTTCCTTCAGAAAGGGGCAGGATCTCCTGTAGGTGATGTGCTTTTAGAAGGAGGCTGCTTGGGGTAATTTCATCTAGTTTAGGAGCTTCTGTCTATTCTGTTATTACCCAGAGGTTGGGTCAAGTAAAGCAATTTTATTGTATGTAACTGAATTTTGCTATTTTCTATCAAAGGAACATATTGAGGCAATTAAATAGATATATCAAAAAGCTGAGAAACAACTCAAAATGAAAAAAAATTACCCTGAAGACTAGAGAAAGCAGCCTTCTTGGTTGCCAAATAGTTTTAAGTGTTATAGAATAAAGGGCAGCGGAAGCATTTCCTTTATAATGAACAGCTGCGAGCTGAACTCAGACTGTGTGTGTACACAGAAAGCACTTGCCACGGTCCTTGTGGGTAGAATAATGTCAAGATGATTCCAATAACTGAAATGAAGTAGGCTGTACATTTCCCAACTGCCACGGCAAAGACGTTTTGGAAAATTGGATCACTCACACAAGCTAAAACATGCAGCAATTTGTTTTTAGAGAAATTACATTTTTAAGCTTGGTGATAAACTGAAAGCAGAGTCCTAGCCTGGACCTCTTTTCAAGATTTAATATATCCAAGTAAATTAACCTATTGAAAATTCTTCATTTGTTTAAATTAGTTCACTTAAGAAGTTGTAAAAGGCTTTATTAAAAAACATTTTGTATTGGATAGACAATATAATTCATTAACCTGTGGACCACATTTCCAAAACATAGTTAAGAAGGGGCAGACCCTACCATCACAATTTAATAGATGTAAGTGAGAGAAAAGGATATATTCATAAATATATGCAAGTGCTGTTGAAATATTATCATTAATCAGGGGAACTAGAATTGTGAAGCTTATATGTGTAATATTTTATATGATTTTTTATTCTGGATTTACACTTAAAATATATTTTTGCTTTGTCTTCTTTTTCTTTTCATTCTGACTGATCCTATTATTTATTTGAAATTGTAACATCAGGATTAAAATTCATGTTGTAAGTAGTACTGATAGTCAAGAATGATCTATTCATTCATGAGGTATGTAGGGCACTGTGCTTGCCAAAGGGGATATTGTGACCAATAAGGCAGGCACAGTCCTCACCTCAGGGAGCCCACAATTTAGTTCTGAAAATAATCAGAACTCTATTCTATACCTGAAGGAAATTCACAGAATGTTCAGGGAGGCCATATTAAGAGGACCTACTCAATTAAGACAATTTGTAGTGGTATTGTTCTTTGGGCAGGAAAGTTAGCAGTGGCTAAAAAAGAAAAAAATAGGGGCTGGCCCAGTGGCATAGTGGGTAAAGTTCCTGTGCTCCAATTTGGTGGACCGGGGTTCGCCCATTTGGATCCTGGCCACAGACCTACACACTGCTCATCAAACCATGCTGTGGTGGTGTCCCACACAGAAAAACTAGAAGAACTTACAACTAGGTTATACAACTATGTACTGGGACTTTGGAAAGAAAAAAAAAAGAGGAAGATTAGCAACAGATACTAGCTCAGGGTCAATGGTCCTCACCAAAAAGCATACCTTAAATATAATAATAATAATAAATAATCAATTAAAGAGCAAACAAAACACAAACCATTTGACAAGGAGCAAGAAATCTTGAGTTCTTCTCATACTCAACAATTAATATTTGTGTTATTAAGATCATTACCTTTAAACTCTCTGATCTTCTAATATTACTTATAATTTCCCAATGCTAGAATTTTAGGAATCGAAGTCTTGTGAAGGGGACGGGGTGGAGGTTCATAGATTTCTTCCATCATGTCATATAGGTACGAAATTTTTCTGCTTCAATAAGACTTCATTCAGAACAAAACCTACCTAAAATGGTAGATCACAACTTTTCTCTACTCCAAGATAAATGACAGACATAGAGATTCTCATGAGAAATTGTGACTCAAGGTGATACTCCCATTACACTCTCCTAATATTTAGAAAGGCGTTTCAGAACCTGGTTTGAGCAGACATAATTTGAAAAGACATCCTATAATCCTGACACACAGCTCTTCTTCCCTTCTTCCCCTCTCCCTGACTTGAGAGTTGCTCTCCTGAAGTAGGCTGTGTTGAGTATTCATTCTCCTTTGGCCGCCACAAATCCGCCCCTCTCCAGCGTCTGCTGTGTCCTGCAAGATCTACCTCTAAGAACAGAATCAGCCAGGGTTTCTCCCCTCTGCTTCCCACTGGCTTTGCCAATAGTCATCAAGAAGGCCTCCGAGGACGGGATAGGGGAAAGAGGCAGGGCACCTCTTCCCCTCATTCCTTCAGTGTTGGGCTGGAGTTTTCCAGTACCTGGCCCTGTGCCTCCACCGGAGAGTCCTCTCCAGTGGCCACTGTCCTATAGCTACAGCTCTCTCTGGGTCTGGTGCATGTGCAGAGGACAGACAATATAAAGACACAGGGAGACGATGGCCTTCTACAAGCTGAGGAGGCAGGCCTGGAACACATCTTTCCCTCACGGCCTTCAGAAGGAGCCAACCCCGCTCACTCCTTGATCTCAGACTTCTGGCTTCCAGAACTGTGAGAATATAAATTTATGTTGCCTAAGCTACCCAGTCCATGGTGCTTTGTTCTGGGAAACTTGGTAAACGACTACAGGTTCTCCTTATCCTTGCTCCTTCAGACCTAGGGATGGTAATTCCTCTCTGCCATTGCTTTCCTTAATCCCACACACAAATTTGTAAACATCGTCTTCATACTTTCTTCCATTATTCCTTTTCGGTGTGCCATTTTCCCCTGCTGATA
>NW_025793281.1:7746-8774 GCF_021613505.1 Equus quagga | reverse complement strand
GTATCATTCTTCCCCACTCTGTGCCTCAGTTTCCACATAACATACAGGATCTCTTACTCAATAGGGCTTGCCCTGAGGATTAGCTCAGACAAAGGAGGGGCAGGGACTCACTGGGGTTTTGTTTTAGTCACATAAGCAGTCAAAGGAAGTTAGCTACCTTTCCTAAGAATGCCTAACATGCAAAAGCACAATTTCTGGAAAGTAAAAGTCACAAAAATTAACTTCCTGCATAATCTACTGGTTTTTAAATTTTGCCTTTTCCTGAAATAAAAGAGAATTTTGAGGAAGTCTTCAGACTCATCAAATAAGTCACAAGAAATCTGGATGAGCACTCTCTTTCTGAAAACCAGCGTTCAAATACCTGGGCCCAACAGAGACTGGAGGACCAGCAATAAGTGGTATTGTGTTACTCCTCCTCGTTCCTCCGGCTCCTTCACCTCCACCCGGCAAACCCTTAAAGGGAAAGGTCTGTGGTCTTCCTCTCAGGGGAATGAGGAAAGAGCCAGACTCCTCCTCCACAGCCAGGACACCGGTGGGACCCTACGGCCAGGGGTACGGTGTCAGGGAACGCTGGAGGCTGGAGCCATAGAAAGTTCAAGAACCACACGGGAAAGTGGCCTGGGCCTGACAACCAACCCTGGGGCTTCACAAGCCCACGGTCCACAAGTTCCCAAGGCTTCCCTGCTAAGGAACCTGCAGAGAACACCCTCATGAGACACCTTTAACACAAACACACGCACACACACAAACACACACACAGAGGAAGATAACGTCATTGTGTGCTAATGAGAAACCCAAAAAGTACACGAAGTATTTTTAAACACAACCTATTTTTAAACAAAACATCAAGACACTAGATTTAATAGAGTAATTTTTTCCCCCAAAATGTGGATTTATTTCCATAAAAACTCTTACAAAAGCATAAAAAATTCAATCACACTTAAATCTATATCGTAGGCCTGACCACAAATGAAAGGAGGAAAATGACACAGAAGCAGGATGTTCTAGAAATTCCGGGCAATCTAGTT
>NW_025793281.1:5501-6550 GCF_021613505.1 Equus quagga | reverse complement strand
TACAAACCCCAGGCCACAGAAGTGGAGCACGCCAGCTTAACCACCACGCCACCAGGCCGACCCCTAAATTCTTTTTCAATTCATGCTTATTTCAGATTTCACCTGGAATTTCCTTGTTTATAACCAGAAGAATCCTACCCAATAGATTTCTGCAGCTAAAGTTAAGTTTGAAAACACTGGGAAAGATTTTCTTTAAAAGTGCTCTAACATATCATGATTTGGGGCAATTTCTTCCTCCTGGAGGATGAGAGGTAAAGGGACTGAAAAGAGACACCAAGCCAAGAAAATCTAGGAACATCAAGGCCAAGAGTTGAAGGTAAACCAAAAGACCAGACTTTCAACCCAGCAATTCATAAGTGAATGAGAATCAGAACGGATGGACAGAACAAACTCTCTGTCTCACTCTAAATAAGGAAATCAGTGGTTCTGCGTGAGGTCACGCGGTTTGTTGGTTGAAACTGTCATGCGATTCTCAGAGTCTAAATGGGTAGTATACCTATTTAATATTGGGCATATATGTTATAATAATAATTTCTAATATTAAAAGTCTTAACATATATTTATGGTAACATAGTACATTCATTGTATGTCCATATTCAGACAGTAACAGGAATATTCTCTCTGTATCTGAACACAAATGAAAAACTAGCTAGAAAGTGGGTAGAGAACAAAAGATACTCAACCATATTTGAGTTTGCTTTAAACCTCTAAACATTGGCTTTGGTGTTTGTTTATTATTTACTGAAAGTGAGCCTTTCCTAAACCGTCTTATTTTCAGGGGCAAATGTGGAGGGTTAACCTAGGTTGGAAGGAGCAAGGAGCCACGCACATCCCACCTCTCAGGAAAACGCCTCACTCTGGACTCAGCCTGTATCACATCACCACCCCCTAGCGGCAGTCTACTTAAATGACAGGAACAGCTAAGAGTTACCTAAGCATCTTTTCAATTGACACAGTAACATCGAGGTCATTTTGTGCCACCAGATCAAAGCAAGATCTTCTGTCAAGAATGGGGGGATTAAGAACCAAGAAATTAAGACACCAGAAAG
>NW_025793281.1:0-1542 GCF_021613505.1 Equus quagga | reverse complement strand
ACACAGCAGGCCCTCCTTCCATTCATTAATTCATTGATTCAGAATTACTGATTAATAAACTACCATGACGGTGTGCCTGCTGGGTCCCAAGCACTGTTCTGGGCACCGGCAAGGAACGAGATGGACAAGAGCCCCACTCTCATGTAATCTGCCTTCTGGTGAGGAAGAAGTAAGGAATCAGCACGATTTTGGAGAGTAGTACATGCTCTGAAGAAAATAAAACAGCGTCACAAGCTCAGACGTGGAAAAGGGTCTTTAAATTAGGTAACTCGGAGAGGTATTTTTGAGGAGCTGAAATTTGAGCCAACACCTGAAGGACAGATAAGGAGACAGGGTAGTTTAAGGATCTGGGGCCAAGTACTCCAGGAGAAGGGAACAGTGGGAATGAGCCTGGTCCCAGAATGGAAGCCACTGCCACAGTCTGCTGTTGGGTCGAGACTCCCTCAATTAGCCTGTCAGGTAGGCAGGCAGTCCATCTGCACGTGGAAAATCACAAGCTCCTGGCAGGGAAAGCCAGCAGTTACTATTCACTCCCATGATGCTGTAAGACACCACCTCCAGTGGGAAAGAGATTTGAGGCAAAGAAAAGGAAATGCTGCATGTTTGTGGCCAAACACCTGGGTCTGAATCCCAACTCCACATTTTGAGCAAGTTACTTGACCTCTCTGTGCCTCAGCTCCCTAGCCTGTAAAATCACAGTGCCTCTCTCGCCAGGTCCTCTGAAGACTGAATGACCCCACCGCTTGGAGCAGAGCCTGGCGCACGCACAGGAATAGAACATGTGTCTATCACCACTACTGTTACCACCACCACCACCACCATTATTCTTTCCGATCCACCCCATCATCTCCCTGTCCCATTGAAAATAACCATCACTTGTCCCTGACTGGACTTTTGCTTTGCAACAACAGGAGTGCATCTAAATTTACTGATTTACACCAATTCAACTATTAATCCACACCTTGGCACAGTCCTACCACCCTTGAATTTGGGATAGAAAACAATCAGCACCCATCCCCCAAAGAATGATGACACTGTTTATGAATCTGAACAGTAACGGCTGTCTTACCATCCTCTCCATAATGTAGCAAGTAAGGGAATTCCATACATGAAGTACAACATTTTCGCCACGTTCATATAACCAATACTTTCAGACCACTCTCAAACACACCCTCAACTTAGCAGCAGAGAACTCTAATCAAAGGAGGAGGGAGAGGGGGAGAGAGAGGGGAAGAGCCAGGGACAAGATGAGCGAGAGAGAGGGAGGGAGGGAGGGGGGAGGGGTGGAAAAAAAGACATGCCATCAAAGAGAAAGAGGTCACTTTCCATTTACTCCTCTTTCTTTGATGCCCCTCCATAAAGTATTAAAATTTTGTTCTTACAAGTCCCTTACAACTTTTGCTAAATATATTTCAAGTTATTTTGTTTGTTTGGTTGGTTCTATAAATAGAATATTTTCTCTCATTATATTTCCAAAACGGTTGGGGTAGGCATGTAGGAAAACTACAGATTTTGCATAGTAATTTCCTCATCAGTGCCCTT
>NW_025793280.1:0-3010 GCF_021613505.1 Equus quagga | reverse complement strand
TCAGTTTATATCAGTGAATGGAAATGAATTTTCCCTGGAGGCTCTGATTATATTTTAATATAAATAGCTTTTGTTTCGTTCTTTACAATCTTTCCTCCATTTAGAATTCAGAGCAGGGTCATCTGCCAGTTGTGTCTAGTCCCCAGTAAAACCCCAGAGTATACAGGCACCATCATAGAGAAGGAAGACTATTCGGGGCTTTCTGGGGAGCTATGACATTCCTAGGGATTGTAGGCACACATTGGGAATAGCTAAGTAGATCAAATTAGGAAGTACTGAAGGATTATCTCTACAGCCCACCTAGCCTCCTGTCAATCCCTTTTCCTCATCTTACAAGCACTTAGTGCAGTATGTGCAAACACTGCCCTGGCCACATGGAGCAGAATCCCTTCTCTAAAATACCTATCATTTCTTCCAATCCTAATGCTCTACTCTTTGCAAAGCACTAAGACACAAAGTTTGAGAAAATTATAGAGAGGGAATTGTAGTTGACCTTTCCATGTTTTCTATGTGTCTTTCAAATACTTTTTTTGAATTTTAAGAGTGTAGAGGCCATCATTATATCACTAACTTTTACTTAATGAGTCAAGTTTAGAGGTAGCTTTTCATATGAACATGCATTGCTTTCCCTTTGAAGGGCAGGGTGAGTTCATATCAGACAACAGTCAGGTAATCACCTAGATAGCACTCATTATACACTATCTTGGCTAAGCTATATTTTCAAAGGTCATGCTTTCTACAGAAAATACAACCAGAATGTAAAATTAATTCTTTCCACGATTTTTCAAATAGCTATATACATCACTGATTTTGATAAATGTAAGTCAAATTTGTTCCTCTAAATAAATCTTGATCTAATCTCTCAAAAAGTGAAATCACAAAAGTCACACTTACTTTTCTGAGAGTCGATTAATAGCGTCCACTGGAAGTTTAAGAATAAATTTCCTGCAGAGTTCTAGGAAGAGTGGACCTCGTTAGCCACAGCTGGTGTTTGGACTCCTGGCGACTCTTGCTCCTGGCCCCGTACTCCCCTACGGGCTCTCTGGAATGCCTCTGGGCTCTGAGATTGTCATCTCCAACATATTGCCAAATTTTTCTCATCAGGGACTTGATTCCATTTTAAAACCCTAAGGTTGAAAATAATAAAATAAAGGTTTTTGGAATATCTGGAGCTCTCTCTGATTTCAAAGGG
The DNA here is from genome assembly GCF_021613505.1 of Equus quagga. Classification (NCBI taxonomy): domain Eukaryota; kingdom Metazoa; phylum Chordata; class Mammalia; order Perissodactyla; family Equidae; genus Equus; species Equus quagga. Next base: position 1,818 of record NW_025793280.1, on the reverse strand, counting down.
TTGATATTCTGAATCCTATGGATAGAGAAGTTTTTACATTAACTAGATTAATAGCTGTTTTATTTGCCAAAGCTAAAATGAAATGAATAAACAAAAGGGACCTAGGTGACCCAATTTAAAAAAAGTCACTGATGAATCTTCTGCCTAATGAACTTGGCAGAAATCCTGAAACATGGAGCAGCGAGGACAGTGTCCTCAGAGAAAGGAAGATACAAGCATAGCATCCACTACAGGCCATCTTACGGCATTAAAAATCAGATGGTAGAGGACATGTCTGTCTGTCCTGCATTTGTGCCACACCTCCTGTGGCTGATAGAAGTTCACCTAGTTTTATTCCTTATCATAGATTGATTAAAAGAGGTAAAAATTTCAGGCAATCAGAAGAAAATATATGAATAATCACAAATTTAGTGATAAGCACTTTCACTATGTCTGTACCTGATCTGTCCAACTTTTCCTATGCACGAATATAAAAATTTTACATATGCAACATGATGTAAAGATGTCTTACATAATTTTTGTAACTTGTTTTGTCACATAAACATTTAACATGAAATTATTTTCAAATAACTATTTGTAGTTGTGAGTCATCATTTTTGATAACTTTGCAATATGTCATATTTCAGGATTCTATCAGTTTTTCATGCCATTCCTAAATCTTGAAAATTTGTTTGAATTGTTTGTTATTATTAAATAAATGGGTGCATATAACTAAATTGTATGGTTGTATAAGTTACTTTTTGGAAATTTAATTTCTTCCAGCAAATCATTCTTCTATAGATATTTTTGCAAACTTAACAGTTTTAGAATGTTAGAAATAAAGTGTATTCACATTTCAAGGCTTTTATGTATTATCAAAATTCTCTCTAAAAGGCCATACTGATTTACATATGCAATCTTAATTTATGAGAGCGTTCCTGTGTCAACACTCAAACATTGTGTATTATGATAATTTTCAAGTCAATAAATACTTCTATTCTCATATATGTAGGAAATATTTTCTTCTTTAATTATCATTGGTCTTTAAATTTATAAAATTTTTTAAAATTATGGTATTTCTTATTACCCCTTGAAGACTTGTCGTTGTAGTTTTAGTCATTTTATAATTTGTACTTAAAAACATCTTGTAGGGGCCAGCTCAGCAGCTCAGTGGTTAAGTTCGCACGTTCTGCTTCAAGGGCCTCGGGTTCACTGGTAGGGATCCCTGGTGAGGACCTACGCACTGCTTGTCAAGCCATGCTGTGGCAAGCATCCCACATACAAAGTAGAGGAAGATGGGCACGGATGTTAGCTCAGGGCCAGTCTTCCTCAGCAAAAAGAGGAGGATTGGTGGCAGATGTTAGCTGAGGGTTAATCTTCTTCTTCTTCAAAAAATAAACATTTTCTATTACATTTTTCAAATTGTTATTTTCATTCCCTCCAACAGAAAAAGAAGCTTGCTTTTACTCTTATTTTACTAAGAGTTTTGTTGATAGTAAATTTTAAATTTTATCAAATATTCCATATTCATTGTGATAATCAAATGAATTTTCTATTTTAATAGTTTTGTTTTATTTATTATTTAAATTTGTTTTATTTTTATATTTTTATTATTAACAAAAATGTAAATTGCATATTTTAAGTTATTATTAATCAACCATTAAAATTACAAAACAAAGGGTTATAGTTAATAACTCATCAAAGAAGATGTGATAGATGGAATAATATCCTCCCCCATCCCTGCCACACCAAATGATGCCCATGTTCTAATCTCCAAACCTGTGAATATATTATCTTAAGTGTGAAAGGAAGATTAAGGTTACAGAGGACATTAAGGTG